>NW_007730500.1:71952-83378 GCF_000696425.1 Galeopterus variegatus
CTTTATGAAATTTGATTTTCTAAGGAAATAGCCTGAATTTGGCCTGTGGCTTCATTAATGATAAGGGGTTACTTGCTTTTTGATTTTTGTTATGCTTTTTATTTTAATCAAAATTACCAAACAAAAGAGCTCAGCAAGCCCTCCAAAAACACCTACAGTTGCTCACGATAGTCAGGATGATCTTTGCTGCTGAACAGAACAGATTAGGCAGAGAAACAGCAATTTTTAAGTAGGAAAGCTCAGAGGAAGGGGTGCAGTGAGACTTCCAGACAACGACAGCTCAGCCCATTTGAGGTTCTGCTGCTCCTGCAGCTACACCTGCTCCCTGCCATCCGCAAGTCCTAAGTTTAGTCCTCCTGCATCGTCACCCCGGGCATCTCCTCTTTAAAGCCCAATGTTTAAGGGGTCTTACCAATCCCTCCAAAGCAGGCTGTGATTTTCTGAGCATACTGGCACAGGCCCCTGTCTGGGCAGGGCCCCTCTGGAAAGCCTGTTTCGTCCATCATTCTGCAAGCAGCTGCCTCTCTTCCTGTAATGCCACTCACCCAAGACCTGCTCAAAATGGAACAAGCAGGCAAGCCCCCTCTTCCATATCGTCTCCATTAATAATTCAGATACTACATAAAATCTGCTGAGCATTCAGGATGGAGAGTACCAAGGCACTCTGAGGACCAAAGCATAATTAGTTTAACAGACATCAAGTGTCTCAAATTACTCTCTGACAATACTCTCCATAGGCAAGATTTCCAAATAGCAGTGAGAGGCAGGCTTGGAATGCCTTCAAGAAAGCAGCCACGGAGGAAGATCGGCTCAGGGAGGGATCACAGACAACCCCTGAACTCAAGTCCCGTATGTTAGACATGACTTTCCCACAAATCTGTTTCATAGTGTCAGAGCACTAAGTTGTCACTCACAGAACACAATCCATCAGGCTGGGGGTCCCATCAGTTGCCAAATCTTCTCTATGCCCTGAATACATCCCATATGCTCCAGCCTTTAATCCTTCCCAAACTTCTTTCTCTTTTCCTGAAATTCCTCAATCTCCTTCCCACCTGAACCTTGTGACAGTCCACCTGTGCTTAAAAATGCAGCTCAAAAGTTACCTCCTCCATCAAAGGTTCCATAATCATCCTGGCTTGCATCAATTTCTTCCTATCTTGTTCCCAAATAGCAGCTCTATCATGGTATTTATCATATCCTGCTTTGTAACATGGTTACCTATAGACTGTCTTATTTCCCCTACCAACTACAAAACTTCTGTAGGGCAGGAGTCTCTTCTGGGTCACCCTGTTTCCTTTGCATCGGGCTCTACATATACTAGGTACTCCATGCCTTGTAAACAGAATTTGACAACTCTCCATAAGAAGTCACTGTGAAATATGAGTACCAAATACATGGATCAAAGGCATATATCAAAGACAAAGCACACTTTGGCCATTATTAACTGCTTTCCTAGGAGAGGGGGAATGTACACATTCTATAGCACATTGTCTGAGAACTACAATTGCCACATGTACAGCAGCAAGATGAGATTACCGTCCTTTTGGTCAAAGGTTAGCTAAGCCCACTGGACTGGAAGGCACTAAGTGGCAGGCACATGCCTGAGAGGCCCTAGCCAGCTGTGGCCACGGGAAGCTGTCCCAGTGGTTGGTAATTAGGAGACAGGCTGTCCTTGCTGGTGGGATAAGAGCTGCGCGTAGAAACAGAACCCCCACGTCAGCGCTTCCCTGCACCTCCGCTGACAGAGGCGCCGACCCTGGAGCAGGTGCATAGTGTGTGCCTGCTCCGGCTGCCCCTCCACAACCCTCCCAGGAGGAAAAATGCAGAGGGAGAGGCGTTTCCAGTATCACAGTTTGAAGTATTTCTAAGTCAGCTCTCTCAACGCTAAAAAGCTCCAACTCACTCTGGCAAACTTCATGTTCATTGTCAATTTACTAGAAAATGTCCAATATCCCAGATAATCTATTTCCTGACTATGCCGTGATCAGGACTCACTAGCTTCTCTTCTTGACAGCATTCACCTTTCTACTTAAAAGTCTGATTTCACAGAACTCCCTGTAGTTTATGTCACAAGAAATATGTAAGGTAGATAAGGACTAGAACAGGATACCCAGTTTAAATTGGTGCCAGCTTTTCTCCATTGTTGGCATCTGTGAGCTAACTTCATTCTACAAACATCTATTGAGTGCCTGCACTATGACAAGCCAAATGTTAGCAGCCTTAATGATGAATAAGACAGGGGACCCCAATGCGCACATACATCAGCAGGAAGCCAGGCACGGATATGCCTAACTATAGGGCAACTTAGTAAATTACCACCTCAGTGTGCAAGTATAATGATCAAAGGTTGGAGGAATAGTTTAGAGTTCTGTGATACGGTTATTGTCCCCTTTTAATTTTCTGTCTTAATGAAAGAAAATGTTTCAGGACAGAGAAGTGGCTTATGTTTCACATTTTACAAATAAACAACTCTACTTAGAGAAATGATATGGCATTACCTCTGAGCAAGCACAGAGCATGCCTCCAAAAAGTATGCTCACTGCCACTCTCTCTTCAGACAGTACCAGAATTCTGGGAAAACTGCTGGCTCATATCCACAAATACATTTCGCACTGATTCATTATTAACAGCCTCTCTCAGCTCTTGCTTTTGTCCAAGTACTTTAAAAACATAAAGTTATTAATTACAGCAGCAGTCCTGTGAGATGAGAGACACCACTCTACATGAAGCCCCCACATCTGAGACTGAGAAACTGAGACCTGGGAGGACACTGCTTCCCTCTGAACTAAACCAATGGTCAGAATTAGATGTTTGAAAAGAACCTAAACTCCCCAAAGGCAAATCCAAGGTCTTAATATGAATAAAAGGTGCCTTCAGCTATTTTGAAGTTCACAGCTGTAGAAGGTTTTAGAGCACAGTGTTTTAAATGGGGCTACAGACAGACAGTACTTTTTCTAACAGTGGAGGACTTTCTGTTGCCTTTCCATAGTCTGGCTGATGTGGTGACCTTTCTACTGCACCCTTTATCTGGAAGGGACAATTTGTTGGCTACAAAATTGGCAGTCTCTGATATAAAAATACTTTTAGGCAGAATCATTGTCCAGGCATCATTTAATCTATTGGCTGCCAAATAGCGTGTGCAATACTTGCAAGATAATCTACTACAATGTGGAAAGAAAATCCTAGATTTTATATATATACATATATATCATTAACACTTTTAAATATGCATTTTAAAATGTGCATTTTAGAATGTATGTAATATTAATATAGTATTATTTATCATTAAATAATAAACATACATATGCAATTTTTCTTTCTTTTTACTGCTAGGAATGCAAACTCAAGAAATTTTGTAGAGCAGAGATTATTCTACCAAAATAAACCATAAGGAAACTAACAAGAACTCGACTATCCAGAAGTAAATACTAAAGTTTTACTAGACAGTGGATGAACCCAGTGTGGTCAGTAAACTCACAGGCTCTGAAGTAAAAACACCTAGTTCAATTCCTGGCTTTGCTACTTTCTTCTGGGTGAACTTAGGTGAGTTCTTTCCTTATTAAATCTTGGTTACCTTGTCTGTAAAATATATATAATAAAAGTATCTCCCTTGTGTATCTACTAAAGCCCTTGGTACAGAGAAGGGGCTCCATAAATGTTAATTCAGAGGTTGCAAACTAAAATATCCATAGAACTGAGAGTAGAAATTAAAAAAAAAAAAATAGAGGCAGTATATTGGTCCTGAGATAACAATGAGTGGTGGGTGGGATATATATAGAGAGTAAATATCTTAATTTTATAAAAGGAGGAGTTACTACTCAGATCCAGGCAATTACTGCTATAGAGGCAGTATATTGGTCCTGAGATAACAATGAGTGGTGGGTGGGATATATATATAGAGTAAATATCTTAATTTTATAAAAGGAGGAGTTACTACTCAGATCCAGGCAATTACTGCTGTTTTGGAATATAAGACAGGTATTGCCAGACTTTACATTTTTACATGAAATCTCTCAAGTTTAAAACATTTGCAATGAATTAAAGCAAAACAAAACTATCCCATCTCCACCCTGCAACAAAACAAACCAAAACATGTTCACAGGCCTGCCACTGCCTTCAGGCTGTTAGTCTGGGATCTGTGTATTAGTTAGCATCAAAGCTGGGTGTAACCCCTCCCATCTACCAGCTTAAACAAAACAGTTGTGATTTATTTCAGGTACTGAGGGAAGACAGCAGTGTGCACAATTTTTAGAAGCACTGGAAGGTTCAACATAAAAGATTCATATCTTCTTATTTATTTATTTGTTTATATCAAAACATAATTGTACATGTCTGTGGGGTACAGAGTTGCATATCAATACCTATGTGCAATATGTGATGTTCCAATCAGTATATTTAGTACATTCAATATTACACAATGTTATCGTTTTTCATGGCCATTTATCAATTCCTCCCTTACTCCCCCCCGCCCCCTTTCCCCCCTGCTATAAATCACTGCAAAAATGGCCACATAGTTCTAAACGATTGAGTGTATGATACTAGTAGCACTTCCGAAGTAAATTTCACCATCTTTTCCTGGTCACAAATACAAGAGTACGTCCTCTCCTTTCCCATGACATTATTTGGTTTATACATATACATACAATCTTTTCTCTTTAACCACTACTAGGATCCTGTTACACATTTTACTCTGCAATTTTTACCCTTGAGTGATTTTTTTGTTTCTTTTATTAAATCAAGGTTTAATTTATATATGGTAAAAAGCATCATTCTTAAGTGTACAACTTGATGAGTTTTAAGAAATGCATTCACCCATGTAACCCACATCTGTGTCAAGATACAGAACACTTCCAGCACCGAGAAATTCCTCTGTGCTCCCTCCCAGTCAGTCCCCACCCCACACCAGAAACAACCACTGTTCTGATTTCTATGACTTTTTGCACATTCCAGAACTTCATGTAAATAGAACCATCCAATATATACCCTTTTATCCCTAGCTTCTTTTGCTCGGCATGATTTTGAGATTCATCCATATTTCCCCATTAGCTCTTACCTCTAACATTTATCCCAATGCAAAAATCACAGCTTCTCTCCAAAGTGCTATAAAGCATCATTTGGGTTATGAACCCACAGTAAACACCCATTCCATGAACTCTGGCAAGTGAGAACAAACGCAGCACCTACCTTTGGAGTCCCAAAGTGTGCCAGTGTTGATACCAAGCCACTGACTGGGGTAGGCCATGACTTGGGGTGCTTTCTGGTGGGCAGTGATCGGGGATGGGCAGACTTCAGATGGAGCCATACTGGAAGGGACAGTGCTTGGGGGAGGAAATCCATTGCAAGAGCTGTCTCTAAAAATACTGAATGGAAAAGGGAACTGGGAATGGAGTAGTCGACTATGCATGAGCGTTTGAGAGGAGGAGAAGAGAGAGCACCTAAACTAGGCTGAGGTGTGAAGAGAGAGGCATAAGTTTGACGACCAAGAGGTAAATAGGGTGAGCTGAGGTTATTAGTAGATAAGAAAAACAAGACAGTTCCAAGATCTCCCCACAAATACGTGGTGCCCACTGGGCCATTCCTTTCTTACATAGATTCATACACGCAGCTACACTGAGGACAGGCACTGTTTATAGGAGGTGACCCCCATGGACACTTGGCCAGAAAGAAAGGATGTGGATGTTTACTAAGGAGGAAATCAATCTTTAATGTAAGGGGTGGCAACAAAAAGAACCTCAAAGATTAGAGACTGGGTGACTACCAAAAAGTGGAGCCATTTAGATAAACATAGGAAAGAAAAAGAATTTGGGTGGGAAAAGGTGGGAATGAGCCAATTTCAGATATAGGAATGAGTTTAAGATGGCATCACAACATCCATGGAGTGGTGTCCAGCTGGCAACGGAGAATGCCGCTCTGGATCTCGGGGGGGAGAAGTCAAAGATGCAGGTGTGGCTCTGGTAGTACCCACCCACCCAGAGGTGAGGGCTGGAGCCACAGGAGTGCATGAAAGAGAAGAGAAATCACTGAACAGTAAACTTCTTGAAAGCAAAGGTCGTCTCCTCATTTCTGTGTCCACTTCAGGGGAGATGCTTTACAAATATCTATGAACTTTGGGCCTTAAGATGAATACCTCATGGAGATTATCTTGGAAAAAAATATTAATATTGCTCATGTAGGCTCAAATTTACTCAAATTGACCCTCTGCACTTGAGCCTCTCAGCTCACTGCATTATCTAAATGGTCCTACTCAGCAGTACTTCCTAGCATTCTAATTAAAGACATGCACATTGTATTGATTAAAATTTCCAGTAACACAGCATAATGCTATTACTTATTCTGTCAAGAAAGGGAGAGAAGCAGTTTGGGAAAATACACACACACACACACACACACACACACACACACAGAAGTCTTCAAATCATCCTTGGATATCACAGAGAATTTGAAAATTTAGCGATTAAACTCATCTGAGAGGATATAGATTTGTAGAAAACAGATACCAAAAATATTGGATTCTAAAGAATACTTCCCCTTTCACAATCCACTTCGTGACGATAAATGTACACCCATCAGTGAAAACATGCACAGAAAAATCTGAATGTGGCATAGACAATGACACACATCAAGGGAACTCAGCCAGCATTTATTGAACATTTCTTGTGCACAGCCCTGCAATAGGTATAAATCAGAAGAACAAAGTGCTTTACTCTGCATTTTCTGATGGAAACCAAAGTCCTCTTTAGAGGCTTCCAGTACAGGAGTTCTCAAGACAAAGCAAACAAAAATAGCTCGCACCAGAATGAAGTGGGTGGTGGATATCTTTAATAGGACAGATGGATCATTCGGAACTCCGAGTGTGTGTGTGTGTGTGTGTGTGTGTGTGTGTGTGTTTCTGGGGATCTTTTATTTTTCAGAAGGAGAGAATGGTTTGGCACAATTAATTTTTAAACTCACATTGGCATATGGAGTGGCAGGGAAGAAAAGGCAGCCTCAAAATAGAGAACAGAGCAAATGGGAATGTCTAAAAATGTAAACAGCTAGGAAAAGAGCTTTTTAAGGATAAAAATTACAAATGGCTTAAAAGATTATATGTTAGAGTTCGAGAAAAAACTATGGCATACTTGATGGACCAAAGAAGAGCTGTAGAATTCATGAAGTAGATAGAAACGAAGTCAGACCAGCATTGGTTGAGGAACACGGGCCGAAGGAGACCTCATGCAAGGTTGTCGGCCAGCCCCCACCCCCCCACCCCCCAGTCCACGCATATCCTCCCCTTGACGCTATTCCAGCTCCTCTTCAGGTTCGCCCCTTTATGAAGCCTTCTCTAACTCCACAACCCTATGAGTTTGTCTGTCTCTGAATTGCTACTTCACCCCTAAAATTTCAGACTTGATTTATAAAACCCTCAAATTATATCAAATACCACCTCAGCTATTGTTTCTTCCATTTCAATTTTTCTGATATAGAAATAACATATGTTCATTGGATAAAATCTAGAAAATACTGAAAACTGTGCAGAAATAGGAATACAGTCTCCCCATCTCAAAACCACTATTAATTCTTCAGTAGATTTTTTCTTAGTGTTTTTCTATGAATTTTTAATGTAGTTCAGATCATATTATATATATGCTACTTATAAATTTGGTTTATCAAAACTTTCCCTTGTGTTATTCAAATCTATTGTAATAATCTTCAATTATTAAAATACATCTTACACACAGTAAAGTTCACAAATCTCAAGTATACAGCTCAGTGAATTTTTACATATGTGTACAACCATGTAACCACCTCCCAGATCAGCATCTAGAACATACCTAACTCCCTAGAAGGTTTCCTTGTAGCCCTTCCCCAGTCAACACTGCATCTCCATCCCTCCAGGTAGAATAGCTACTATTCTGGCTTATCATGTACATTAGTTTTGCTAGTTTTTGAAATTTGTAGATGATTCATGCAGTATGTACTCCTCTGTGTTTGGCTCCTTTAGCTCAATGTAATGCCTGTGAGATTCATCCATATTGTTGTGTGTATCAGTAGTTTATTCTTTTTTATCTCTAGGTAATACTCCACTGAAAGAATACACCACAATGAATTTATCCATAATCCTGTTTGGGAACATTTGTTTTTTTTCAGTTCGGGTCTATTATGGATAAGGCTGCTATGAATATTATTCTACACGACTGTTATTGTACATTCTTGCTATAGATGTATAGTATATTGGTTTATCTATACACACACACTATATAGATGTATGGCATAGATGTATATGTCATAATAGTGTTTCCTTCCCAAAGGATAATGTGATACATAAAGGCTTAGCACAGGGCCTGTCACAGAGTATGCACTCTAAAAATTTTAGCCATTTAATAATTGTTTGTTTTTGTCATTGCTGTGGAGGTGAAAGAGAAAGGAAATAAATTGCTAAACCTTCAAAATCAGAAATTTACGAGAATGCTCTGACAGTCATAAAGAGACTAAAAATAAATATAAATAAATAAATAGAAAATAAATAAAATAAAATTTTTCTTCTTCATAATGAAATGGAAATTCTGCACATGTGTTGGGAGGCTGGATGTCAGGAAGTTTCTGTCCAGAATCCCCTGACCTAATCCTTTTTCTTATAACCTATCTTGGCTCTCTTGCTAACTGAACACATGGCTCATTCTATAGCTCTCCTATAATGGTAGAAAGTCCCCTTCATCTGTTTGGTGATAACTAGATGTTCCCTACGTCCCAGGGATACCTAAGCATCCACAATCATTGGAGAGCTGTCGCCATTGGGTAAATGGCCCCATGTTGGTGGCTCTCAGGCTGAAATGTACATTGCAAAAAAATAATAGTCTGTGCCAGCTACTACTCTTCACATATATTCACATGTATTATCTCCTGGCATGCTTACATTGATTGGTACATCAGCTAAGATGTATTAGTTTCCTGGGGCCATAACCAAGTACCACACACCGAGTAGCTTAAACAACAGAAATCTATTGTCACACAGTTCTGAAGGGTAGAAATCCAAAATCAAAGTGTCAGCAGGGTTGTTTCCTTCTGAGGGCAGTGAGGGAGAATCTGTTCAAGGTCTCTCTCCTACCCTCTGGTAGTCTCAGGTATTCCTTGGTTTGGAGATGATCTTCCCTGTGTCTGTACAACTTTCTCCATCTATGAGTGTCTTATAAAAAGTTCCCCCTTTTTATAAGAACACCAGACATATTAGATTAGGCCCACCCTAATGACCTCATCTTCACTTGATCATTTGTTAAGCTGATCCAAATAAGGGTCACATTCACAAATACTGGTTAGATCTTCAAGATCTTTTACAGGGACACAATTCTATGCATAACAGTAAGAAAAGAAATTAGCTGAAATAGGGGAAAGAGACCTTCTCGAGAAAAGAAAACACAATTTACATAACAAATGAAAAGAAAATATAAGATAATAATCAGTAAACATGAGAGTGGATTTCTATGATTATGTCACCTGTTTTTCCAAGAAACTCAGGGGATTTCAAAATATTCTCAATACATCCTGAGAATTCTTTTCAGTATTATTGCTAACTTCGGGCTTAATGGCTAGTAATAGAGAATCCTAGATCTTTTCATGAAGCAGTTTTGTTTTAATCATACGTATGCAAAATCAGGACGGAGTTTATTTACCTCCAGAAAATACATCTTACTTCTGAAGAGTTTGGCTTTCTCCCTTTGGGGGGAACTTTTTATTTTCTAACAGTATTTCATGCTTTATTCTATCTTCAAAAACTCATATGGAAAAGGAACATATGAAGGTTGCTAAGTAAAATCTAAGTGAAATACAATTAAGGTAGAAAAATAACCACTTGAATTCTGCAGGTTGTTTCCTAATGGTTAAAAACAAATCATTCTTTTAAATCCATTTGGTTTCTTTATAAAAATCTAGGTCACTCAGTCAAATAATATTTCTTAAATGGCATAAAATCAAATCACTTTAATTAGGTATTTCTTTCATTTTATTTCTAATCCTTTTTTCTCATTCCCCAGCTGAGCAAAAACATTAACATTCCCAGTAAACATGTTCTCAAACAGCCTTTCAGAGCAAAAATAATTTGTAGCAAGTAATACTTTTGAAAAATAACTAGTTCTCAATATTGTTTTCATTTTGACTGATCTACATTAACCTGTTGAAAAATTTTTTCAACCATGCCATCTTTTTCTGACTTCATTTTTGAAACATATCTTAAGCTACACTAATCTTTATCGCTTTCAAAACCATTGTTCCTTTTTCAAAGCGTTCCATAACTGACCCTTTATTTCTTTCAATAGTCTAGACCAGTGATCTGTAAACTAATACCTGTTTTTATAAATAAAGTTTTATTGAAATATAGTCATATTCATTCATTCATGTATTGTCTATGGCTGCTTTGGGGCTACAATCCCAGAGCTGAGTAGCTGCAACAGAGACCACTTGTCTCACAAAGTCTAAAATATTTAATATCTTGCCCTTTACAGAAAAAGTTTGTTTTAGGATAGCCACAGTGTTCAAATTTTGTATTTTTTAGTTTTTTGCTTTAGAAATGTCCTTTGTTAATCAAATATCAAAAGAAGTAAACTGATCAATAAGAATTTAGTGAGTACCTACTGTGTGCTCCTTGCTGAGATTTCTGAAAGATACAAAAATCATAGTGTCTAATCTCAATGAGCTTACAATTCTGTTGTAGGAGCTGAAATAAAATGTGAGTTAATTAGAGTAGAAAACAGTAACTGAGTGCTAAAATCTACAGAAACTGTGAGCATCTGGCAAAGCAGGATGCTTTGGACCTGTGTTTATCTCTGTGTCTTCCTAAAACTCCAAAGAGAACAAGGGAGGAACAAATGCAGACAAGAGATGTTGACACAACTTTGAGAGCTAGAAAGTGAGTGGAGGATGCAACCAAAGAGGAAAAGGCTGACACTTAACCTGGAGGGGGAGGTGTCGAGTAGGGGCAAGCTGGGAAAGGTGCAAGAATCGGAAGCACCAGGCACCACTGAAAGCAGGGACGAAGGATAATACTGTGTGGGCCGGCCCGGTGGTGCACTGCTACAGTGCGCCGCTTGGGAGCGCGGCGGCGCTCGGATCGGAAGCACCAGGCACCACTGAAAGCAGGGACGAAGGATAATACTGTGTGGGCCGGCCCGGTGGCGCACTGCTACAGTGCGCCGCTTGGGAGCGCGGCGGCGCTCCAGGCCGGCCCCAAGATTTCTCTCTTTATCACTGGTTTTTAACAATTTATAAATGTGCTGTGGTGTAGTTTTCTACTTATTTCTTCTTGTTTCTGCAACACTGAGGGTTGCAATCCGTTGCCGGACACGAAAAAAGGAAAAAAAAAAAAAAGGATAATACTGTGAACAGGATTAGTTGAGAGTCTTTACGGGAAATAGTTAAACCCCATTTTCTCTCTCTTTTTTCTCTCTCGCCAACAC
>NW_007730500.1:83496-110703 GCF_000696425.1 Galeopterus variegatus
GAGGTGCGGGCGCAACACCGAGGGTTGCGATCCCGTTGCCGGTCCGGTCCGGTACGGGTGCAACACTGAGGGTTGTGATCCGTTGCCGGACACGATAAAAGGAAAAAAAAAAAAAAAAGGATAATACTGTGAACAGGATTAGTTGAGTCTTTACGGGAAATAGTTAAACCCCATTTTCTCTCTCTTTTTTCTCTCTCGCCAACACCAGCTAAAGATGACATGAGATTCTGCACCAAGCTGGAAGATCTCTAGTCCCTTTCCCTGTGTGTGCAGATGGGACAAGAGAGAGGAGGCAAACTTTTTCAGCTCTTAGCTGTTTATCCTGGTACTTAATTCCATTTTTCTAAATAAGATGCTTATATGGCCCTCTTTTCATTTATTTTCTCACTGTAAATGTTACCTATTGGTTTGCTACGAAGGAAGGTTAGGATTTAACTTTTACACTCTTAACCGTAAGTAACTAAACACAAAGTCTAGAAATGGCACTCTAAAACTTTTAAAAGCTGTAATGTGTTATATATTAGAGGAGACCACTGAAATACATAAAAGAGGAGCTACACTTAGGAAGTGGGAGAAGTGGGTCGAGGAACTACTGATTTTTAAAAATAAGCCTTACGACACTGTTTGATTTTGTTTCACTCAATAGAGTTTTGTTGAGTGTCCACTATGTGCCAGGTGCTATAGTAGAAATATACTGCTGTACAGTGATGAACAGGCTGAACAGAGTTTCTTCCTTTGTGGACCTTACAGTCTAGTGAACAATGAAGCCAGGCAGAGGGCCATATCAGTGATCTCAAGCATTGCATCATTTCTACGTGACCACTCATTCCACACTCATTGCTCCTCTAAGGGTCATCAAACTATGGCCTGCAGGCCAAATTTGGCCCATAGACCATTTTAATGCAAACTCCAAATTAAGAATGTTGGATTTTGTTTTAATTATTTTTAAGAGATTGTTTTAAAAAGAAGGAGGAGGGGAGGAAGGAAGGGAAAGAGAGAGAGAGAGAGAGAGAGAGAAAAGCAGCAGCAGCAGCAGCACTAGCAGCACAGATCATATATCCCATAAAATCTAAAATTGTCCTATCTGCCCTTTACAGAAAAAGTTTGCTGACTTTTGTTCTAGGGGCTTACTAGATCTCTCTGCAGAACTGTTAATTTTCTCCCCCAAACAGGTTAAATTAGAAGGTTATTTTAAACCTTTTAATAGATTACTAGTTTATTCAATTATGAAAAATAAAAAGGCGAACAGTCTCCCTGAGAAAAGCCACATTCTGTAACAGGCACGCCACACTTTTGGTCATCGAGGGAAAAACTCTACACTCCTCAGCTCTCCCATTCCTCTGTCTCTCTCATAGGAGAAGACAGCAATTTGATGTTTAAAACTAGGACTATGCATTACTTTGATGAAAATAAAAGAAATAAATAAAACTGATAAGACTAGTTACCCCTTAGTTGGCTGTTGGTCTAGGGGAGCTTTTGCCTCTCATGCACTGTTTAAAATTTTTACAGTGAAAGCTTGATCTTGTCTGATTTGTATAATCAATAAAATAAACGACGGAACACATGTAAAAATAAAATAAGCGAACTAAAATGGAAGCTTTGGATTCCAAAACACTATTCAACAACATAAATAACTTGCAAGAATCTGAATTTCTCAGATGGAACTATAACTGCTAATTATAAAACCCATTCATTATTACGTGTGAGGCACTGTGCCATGAGTTTTATAGATATTCTCATTTAATCCTCATAATCTTATAAAGCAGATAGTATTGTTACCTGCATTTCATAGATGCGGAAACTGAGGCCTAGAGAAATTACGAAACTTGCCCATGTTTACACAACTAGTAATTACCAAAGCTGTGATTTGAACCACATCTTTCTGTATCTAGAGTTTAAGCACTAAGTCAGTACACAGTGTCCAGAAGCAGCACACTGTCTTTCTATGAGTCTGTAATTATACATTTATATTAGAAAAAATGACTTTGAAATTCACCAAAGAACAGTCATGTTAGCAAGGGGAAAATAAATGCCCAGTCCCCTGTGGCTCTGGCAGAGAGGAGAGCAGAGACAGTTCCTAGGACAAGAGGCACATCTGCCCTCATACTGGAGCCACGATGAGAAGTGACCTATGTGCAGACAGTGCCCCTTGTGACCACCGGGGTCACCTATGTCCCGAGGAGCCCCAAGGCCTTCCCTAGCCAGCATTCTAACCTCTTTAGGTGACCACGTCCTCTTATATCTTTCAATCCAATACTTGCATTCTTCACTCCGCCCAGGTCCTCACATAATGTCCCACGTTGGTTAGCTGCCTATACATGCCAATAAATCTTCTGAGATTATAAATTCTAAATGACAGAGACTTGTTCTGATCAGTACCTAGCATAGCACCTGCAACCTGCTGAAATGTGCTTGGTAAGTTAATTATAACAAACAGAATGTTAACAAATAGCTCTATGACACACAGGCAGACCCTCCTAGACGAAGCTACCAATTAGAGACAGACTATTACAGTGAGAGTAACTTTAAAGTTAAAAACAATAATAAAGGCCTGGGTGAGGCCAAGAGCCTCAGTAATGAACTGGCTGATTAAATTCATAAGTCTACATGTGCATTTGGGTGTTCACATAGTCAGCATCACCTTACATATGAAAAATGGGGATAGTAGACGCTGTGCATTTGGGTGTTCACATAGTCAGCATCACCTTACATATGAAAAATGGGGATAGTAGACCATTTTAAAATAGTCAATAAAGAGGTGCTTCCTACAAAATAACACCACTCCACTAACACGCTGCCTCTTTTCCAAGAGCACTGTGTTTCCCATATCCCCTTGTAACACTCCACACCACTTGCATTCACACAGCAGCATGAGGCACGGTTCCTATGTGCAGTGCTGTTAAGAGGAGTAATACCAGGCTTGGGGAGTTTCTGTATTATTAAGGTCTTCAAGGTACCTTGATGTGGTCGCAAGCCTGGGGAGTGTGTGACCATTGACTCTGCAGGGGGAGAGACTCAGGAGCTGTATAGCTCACTGTTTTATGAAAACCCAGAGCTCAGTGCTCCCAGGCTGCTGCCTGCCCCCACTGCTTGGGCATGTTCATGGCAATGTCATGCTCTGATTGACTTACTGGTCACCACTGGCAGAGTCATTTGCAGTAGCAGCTGTGACCGCCTCTTAAAGCAGAAAAACCTGTCCAGCATTTCATGAAACCTAAAAGGAGTGCATGGCAATGTCATGCTCTGATTGACTTACTGGTCACCACTGGCAGAGTCATTTGCAGTAGCATCTGTGACCGCCTCTTAAAGCAGAAAAACCTGTCCAGCATTTCATGAAACCTAAAAGGAGTGCTCATCAGGACATTGCACTTTTCCCCCCTTTTTGGAAATGAATGACACTTAGTGATAACTCTTGTGAAATCCCAATATTCTGAATTGGTGTCCTGGCTATCCCCCCAACCTTTAAATATGTTAATAATGGAGACGTACATGTCAGCAGTCAGATTTTAATAGAAAACAGAAGGTTGGATATCTCATATGCCTAAATTACTATTGATTCTATGGAAACACTAGCTCTAAGTATATCCTTTAAAGCAGAAAGTAGTAAATTAGCTGTATCAAAGTCTTAAATCAGCAGCCATTTATTAACTCGTTAATGCTTTCAAGATATGCCAGAAGAGAAAGGACGGGTGGTCTACTCTTATTGAAGAGGATGGATGAGCAGGTGAAAGGTTTGCTGTTCTTTAAAACACCAGGGAACCAGTTACGGAGAATGAGAAATAAAATTTAAGCATGGTCAGACTTTATTATATAAAGGTACTTCAAAAAGTTCACGGAATGATTCATATTATCTTAATTCTATTTTTCCATGAACTTGTTAAAATGCCCTTGTATATCCTTTCAAAACATCCTTCAGTTTTTAAAAAAAAGTTAATTAAAATGTATTGCCAATATTCCCTATGGAGAGTACTTTTAAAACAGTGCAGAGTATTGAAACCCCTTATGTTCCAAACATAAGGTGTGCCTGTTTTTAAGTCTCAAAATAATTTGCCAACTTCCAATTTAATTATGACTGAGATTCAAGTCAACTGTTGAGTGTTCTAGAGATATACTTTCTGTAGATTCCAGCTGGCAGCAAGCAAAAAGACTCCAAATACCTTAAAAATACATCATGGAGTAGAAAGGAATAGAGTAGTAAAAAATGGAGAAAAGAAATAAAGTTTTTCTTTCCAGTTTGACCACTAAAATATAATCAGATATATGGCTTACTCTATTTACTTATAATTTCTCTGTCATGTAAGATTTCCCAAAATCTGTCCTATCTTTCCTGGAAATCCAAACTGAAACCCATTCTGTACAATGTAATGAAAACAGAGGACTTTAGATTTATTTAAATAGAGACATCTAGACATTTTGAGGCATTCTAATTATCACTAAGACCCTTTCCCTTTAGGGAAGTCATAGAATCATAATTTTCTACTCTAACCATCAGTAATACATTAATGCATTCTAATTAATGTGAATACTGTTATTAAATTCAGATTCTAGCCAGAGAGCGTCAGAGAATCTTTTGTAAACATCAGGTGATGTTTTGCTTTAGAAAAAACAGGTGAAAAAAAAGTTGGGGCAGAGATCTTGGCTTACTGCTCACATGGGGCTATTGTCAGCTTTAAATTTTATTATTCTGACATTTGTCAACTTTTGTCTTCCCTGTAAACATCTAAGGCAGATCAATAAAGAATACAAAACCACATTACCAGACTTTTAAATCAGCATGGTCTTTCAAAATAATGTCCAGTTACAGGAGAAAATTTTATGGCACAAGACACAATGAATTATTCATCAGTTACACAGTGTACCAACCTTGAATTCCTTTGTACCTCTTAACAAGGGTGTACATGTTAAGTGTAGCAGACTGAGGCTCCCCAGGCCTACATGTCATAGGTAGGAAAGCAAACCTGAGCTCTCTGGAGGTCCTGGGAAACTGAGAAGTGCAGAGTCACTGGAAAGGAAGGAAGGAGGGGATAAGCCTGTCTGCCTTATCTGGAATTACCCACTGCCTATTCTCCAAAAACCAAAATAAGTTACAATCTCTTATCTAAAGGGGTCCAGTATCAAAAGAATCAGCAGTGATCACCACAGTCTGCTGGTGTCAATGGAGCAGACTGCAAGACTGTACCAGGCTGTCCCTGAGCTGTCTGTGGGATGTGGTGGTGTTTGTTGGTCCCTGGTATGTGGTACATTCAGGGTTCACTCCTGATGCCAGCCTCACAAGAGAACAAACTCTTCCATAAAACACAACTGTAGGGAGAGCATCCTAGGACAGCTTCCAAACTCAAACAAAACCCCAGAAATGGGACAACAGGTGTTTGCCCACAGTCACTGAAGATGCCTTTCGAAGTGCCCAACAGATCAACCTACCTACCATTTAAATTTAGCTGGGCTCCTGCTACAAACCAGTCATGCCAATTTTAACATCCCATTACATTAATAACATTGGTACATATGTTGATATCTAAGATACACATTTTATAATATGTATTATGCATATACATAAAGTATCATGCTAACATCTGATAATGAGTGTAAAATTATTTTATCCAGGGCCGGCCCCATGGCTCACTCGGGAGAGTATGGCACTGGTAGCGCCGAGGCCACAGGTTCAGATCCTATATAGGGATGGCCGGTGCACTCACTGGCTGAGTGTGGTGCAGACCACACCGTGCCGAAGGTTGCGATACCCTTACCGGTCAAAAAAACAAACAAACAAAAAAACCTATTTTATCCAATGGCAAAGCCCAGCATCTTTCCTTATCTTCAAAGACAAGGTCTACCCCAGACAGAGCATATGCCAAGTTGACAAAAGAAACAATCAAACCTTTGTAGTCCTCAGGGGTATGATGAGGGTCCATGAGCTCAGTCATTTCCAGGTCATGACATGTACCCAGCTCTAGGGCTTCTGCTCTCCTTCCCTAAGGGCTGGCACACAGAAGGACCGTATCCACTCCTCAAAGGACAGGCTTGGGCCTGGCTGTTGTCCCAGGAGGTTGTGGGCTGAGTTGCAGGAGGGTGTGCCACCAGTAGGTGTGCCCCAGCTGGCTCAGGAAGAACGAGGACTTTCCTGTGTGATTCTAGCTCCTTCCTCATGTACAGAGTCGTCATCCCCTGCTTCTCCCCACCCGGTCTCCAACCAATCCTGGGGACCACTTGTAAGCGTACATCAGATCACAGACACCACACCCACAGAAAACGGTCATTGCTGGGAAGCTGCGATTAAAACATGCCAAGAATGTTCCTAGGGTTTTCCTCCACTCTGCACAATCCTGAATACAGATTTTGGTCATTGTCATTTCACAATAACTCAAATACATGAAACAAAGGAAGAAAAGGATCGATTTTCCCAAGCCTTCTGCCTCCTTTTTTTCCTCAATGAATTTAACGTCTCAACCAGATGGGCTATTTGTTTTGTTTTTGAAATACTAGGATTTTAAAAAAATACTATAACTTGGAGAGACTTCTTTTACTATCATCCTGGCTATTCATCATGGCTTTAGAAACAGTTCCCCAACAAAGCGCTGGTAAGAGACAAGGCATGGATTTGGAGCCTTTTTATATTAGGTACACACTGTCTGAAAACAATGACCTCATCCGGAAAGGCTCAGGAAAGAGGCATTTTTTCCTTTAGTAAGGAATGCCCTGATGCTGGGTTGAATTACCTGCCACCCACAATCTAACTTCCCTCCCAGTTATTTTTGAACACCAGGGATTTTGCCTATTGGAAAAGTTGTGAAGACATAGCTCCAATGGGAAAAGATACTTGGGACAAATATCCTTAGCAACAGATACAAGTGCTGGCTAAGAGGTAGATGGAAACTGACCTAATGGTCAACATGAGGGTAAAACATTTAATTCCTCCAATAAAGACCCAACCACCAGTAACCATGCTGAGATATTAATTTTTTTTTTTTTTTGTCTTTTTCTGTGTCCGGCAACGGATCGCAACCCTCAGTGTTGCCCCCGTACCGGACCGGGGACCGGCAACGGTATCGCAACCCTCGGCGTTGCTCCCGTGCCTCACTCAGCCAGTGAGCGGGAACCGGTCCGTATGTGGGATCCGAACCCTCAGGCGGGAGCGCCGCCGCGCTTCCCAAGTGGCGCACTATAATTAAATGGCAATTGTACTTCCACAATGTCATTTTAAAATCAGAGACACTGCTGTGTGTTTCTTACCTTATATAGTCATCTTAGAAACATGGAGCAGAAGTTTTTCTCAAGCCATGCTTCTAGAACTCTTTATAGAAAACTGATTGTCAGTCAGCAAAACTAATAAATAAAAATGCTTTAAATTGCATATTCACCTGTCTTTGAGAAATGCTTAATTAAATATTGTAAAACAGCTTTCTTAACCATGCGCTTAATATGCCTTAACATGCAGGTATGTCCTGTAACTAAGAGATGAATAAGGTAAGAAGCATTTCCTATTTTTTTTGACCAGAGCACCCCAAAGCCCAGCACGACTATAACTTATCACAAAACAGAGTTTGGAAAATACTTTAAGGAAGGAGAGGGCTAGAAGTGATTATAGAGATAGTTTACATCACAGTTTCAAAGAGAAGTCTTCAAGCCAGAAGAATTTAGGGACTTGTCCAAGGCAACACAGAATGTTTAAGGAGGACAACTCTTCTGACTGGCAACATTCGGTTTTGCTATTTGAATGGCTGCAATAGGCCAGCACGCCTGGCTCTGTTTGCAATGAAGGTATCACCTGCGGTGATGCTGTCATGCCCTGGTAACACAGATGCTGCCATGTTGTCAGGCAAACAGCGCACTTACAACAGGTTATGTTAAAAGTCCTGGCCTAGGTCTGCTTTGCAATTACAGAACAGGAGACAAAACCAGTGTAATTTATGATGGGAGCTGAAAGTGAAAAATAGTAGATATCAGTAACAAAACATTCACAGGGCCCTGGCCTCATCTTTTAAACTAAGCAGAAGAGACAGAAACTTGAAACAAATTGAATTCCATAAGAAAAATGATTTCATTTGGAAAGATAAAAACTAAATGTGTTAAAAGGTCATATTCAGTAAGGATGAAGAACTTTCTAGACCTTATCTAGAAAGGCACAGGAAAAAAGGTACGTACTTGTCGTTTCCCTTGAACTTGTGCTCCAATCATATTCTGTTATAAGCCCAGATAATTGGCCCAAACCCAAGCTTGGCTATGTGACTTTGTTGGGGAGATCAGGTTCAAGAACTAAAAGGATCGTGTAGTTCACCACACACTTCAGCAGAAAACTTACTGTAGAAATGGTCTTTATAGCACACAGCTGTCTCTGTGCTACCAGACCCAGTGTCTGCTTGTGATTTCCAGGCCGATCCTATGAAATTATTTCTGTGACTTGAAATGGAATTTTATGGACTTTGCTAAGCTATCAACTCCTATGACGTATGGTCAGTATATATTTCAGCTTCAGAACAAAAAGAACAGCCTCATTATCTTTCATAGATCATGTTTACTGAGGGTTCAACTCTCTGCAGGCAGTAAACAAAGATCCCCTTCATTGATTTCTTCTAACCCTCTGAGGCAGGTACCATTACCATCTCCATTTTAAAGACGAGGTGAGTGAAACAGTGAAAAGTTAGAGAATGGCCCAAGGTCACTCCATGAACAAGGGATACAGCTGGGGTCTGGGCACAAGCAGTCAGAATGAGAGACTATTCTCAGGATGTTAAAACTACCTCAAAAATATTAAAACAGCCCAGAGCAAATCATTAAATCAGAGAAGATGCCAAAGCCATTTTCACACCAGAAGTAATGGTAGAGCGATGGCAAAGCATGAGTTTAGTAGCACAAAAAGTTAGTGTATGCCCAAAAGCTGTTGATGCTTTTTGCAAAAAGTCTAAATACCGAAGACCATATGTGTGTGTGGAAGGGAGGCAGGGTTCTTATTATTGATGTCAAAAGAATCGTTTTTCTGGGCCACATTCTGTTTTCACGAGATTCTCCTGAATTAATCTCATTCACAAAGACAGTCAATGGGTAGTCCCTGTCTCTGCAAAGGCTTCAGTGAAGGGAGGACCATCGCAGCAGGCTGCTTCCCTCACCTCGGGACCACAGTGCCGGGCAGTATTCCACATTCAGGTAGGAGTTACCAGCCAACATTTACTAGACCAGGAAGAGGCAAAAGACTCAGCTTCCTGTCCTGGCCTTATTTCCAACTCACCAATTATCTTAGGCAAATCACCACACTGTCTTCCAAATCTGTGACATGGGCCAATGATACCTGCTCTATCTATCTCAGAATAGATGAGAGATGACAAAATCCATGTGTTTTTTCTGTCAACTCTTTTCCTTTTCCTTCCTTCCTTCCTTCCTTCCTTCCTTCCTTCCTTCCTTCCTTCCTTCCTTCCTTCCTTCCTTCCTTCCTCCCTCCCTCCCTCCCTCCCTTCCTTCTTTCCTTCCTTCCTTCCTTCCTTCCTTCCTTCCTTCCTTCTTTTCCTGCTTTTTTGGACATTATCTGTCAAAAAAAAGACTTGAGATGAAACCTCCAGGACACAGAAACTGGACTTTCCACATTAAACAATAAGCTGGATGGGGAAAGAGTAATCAGTACATGGGAATCCATTACCTGACCCTATTATGCTTACTGTAATCACTCCTTGATATTGCCCCTTAACGTCTGCCACCACCACCCCAAAACTGGACTCATATTTTTGAAGCAGTCATTCTGACCCAGGGACTATGGTAAGCATTTCTTATAGGCATCTCTCAGTTATTTCTCCTAATAAACTTAGGAGGTAAGGACAATTATTAATCCCTCTCAAACAGATGAGAAAACTGAGAGAGAGAAAGCAATTTTCTTCAAAGTCACAGCTTGTATGCAGAATAGCAGGAACTTGAACTTGGGTCTGTGTGTCTTGATCACTGAGCTATAGTGAGAGGTAACTAGATGGCTCCACCTCAATATTCTCAAAGCCTTCTCCACGTCATTCTGCTGAAACAATCCACGTGGATGCTAGTTAACCGATATCCATGACATCTGTGTGAACTTTTCCGTAACAAGAGGGAATCATTGGAAGCACAATGCACTTAGTGATTGCCATAAGACACTTTCTGCATCTTGCACACACACTAGGAAGTTTACAGGGATGGCCTTTCTATGTCTCTCTCCTCCTTTGTCTGTCAATTCTGTCCTGCCCCGCCTCTCACCCCCACCCAGCCTGCTGGGTTAGAGGCGATTGAAACACATTCTGTGTTCCCTGCAAAAACAACAGGCATTTCTCTTCGGTGACTCATTCAACACAAATAAGCTATGGGAATCGGGGGATTCAATCTTTCAGTGCCTTTGAAAAGGTTAAGACAATGAAGTCCGAAAGGAAACAAGTTACCGTAGAACAAGGAGAGGCTACCTTTCTCTCATTGTAAAGGGGTCAAACGTTAGGTTAAATCTTAATGACAGTCTAGTGTGGATTTATAATTTCACTATTCCAAGACCATTCACTTATTTCAGCAGAGGAAGCTGGGCTAGTCTATATCAATATGTATCACAACTTTATAGAACTAATCAAAAATCCAAAAAATACAACAAAAAACCCCACTTTCTACTGTTTCTTGCAATCAGTGATCTTCCATATTTCTCAAAAAAACTTTAATAAAAAACAAAAAACCTCTAGCCATAAAAGTCCAAGTTCAAGAGTATAAGGTATTTTTAATAATAGAGCAAAAAACAACATGCACTTAAACCTTTCAAAATAAGTCAACACTGACAACGCCCTGCTGAATCTTTTTAGGGTTCCTAATAACCAAACACTGTGGTCAAGGGGAAATTTGCCTCTAGCAGTCAAATCCTTCTTCCAGACAGCAGCCTTCTGATACCCCATGTTCCATTCCTTTGAACGCATGGGCACAGACAGTATGGAAGATACAGGGAGCCTTTCAATCATCTGGGCCAACACATAGAACATGGGGGTTTTCACAGGGATTGCTGAGGGACTGCAGGAGAATGGTTGGTTCTGGACTCTATGTGCTATGGATTGAATTGTGTCCCCCCAAAGTTTAAGGTATTAGAAATTTAAACCCCACTGTGACAGTGGTAAAAGGATGGGAAATCCTATTACGGTAATTGAAAGGTGGAGCCTTGAAGAGGTGATTAGATTGTCGACCATGCCCTAGTGAATGGAGTAATCCATTGGCAGTTTAATGGTGGCCTTGGGTGTGGTTCTGATGGCTTTAAAAGTTTAGAGCATGTGAGAAGCTCCCTCTTTTGCTTCTGCCTTTCTCTCAATGTGACACCCTGCCTCACTGAAGTCACCACCAAAGAGTGGGTGTGGTTCTGATGGCTTTAAAAGTTTAGAGCATGTGAGAAGCTCTTTTGCTTCTGCCTTTCTCTCAATGTGACACCCTGCCTCACTGAAGTCACCACCAAAGAAGACTCTCACCTGAGGAATATACTATAAAGCAAATACTTCAAAGGGCCTGGTTTTCCAAAGCCTGGCAGTTTCAGATATTGACCTTGCAGAGGACTGGAAATTTTCCTCAGGCTATAAAGTCTCTGGTGTAAGATAAAGATTTGTGGCACAGCAAGGTTGCTGGCTCAAGGACAGACAGGTTACTGATTAATATGTAAAGATACTGGAAAATAGCTAGAGGGAGAAGGAATGTTTGCTAAGATCAAGCTTTTGTTGATAAGACCACTTAATTGCCTTACTGGAATGTCATCTGGCTTGTTTCACTGAAAGTTACCAGCCTATATTGTTAAACTATAACCCCACCTATGTTCTCTTCCTTGTAACTTCCTGGTCTGGAAAATAAATGCAGGAAGAGAATCTCAATTTGGGGTTAATTTCCCAAGGAAGGGTTGCCTCTCGCTTGTGGGTTCTGGTGGGAGATTAACCACTTTGGGGTCTCTCAATGCTCAGAAGGGATGGGCTTTGAGTAATCCTTTGCATCTCCGTCACCCAGGGGAAGTAGGGTGACAAATCCGTGGGGGGCAAAGCAACACTCACCAGATGTGGTCCCTGGACTTTAGACTTCCTAGTCTCTAAAACTGTAAGCAATAAATATTGTTTCTCTACAAATTACCCAGTTTCAGGTACTTATGGGGGGCAAAGCAACACTCACCAGATGTGGTCCCTGGACTTTAGACTTCCCAGTCTCTAAAACTGTAAGCAATAAATATTGTTTCTCTACAAATTACCCAGTTTCAGGTACTTGTGTTATAAGCAACAGAAATGGACTAATACACCTCCCCAACTTCCACCAGAGAAATATCAGCTCTTGTGCTTTTTTTCCTGGGCTTCCAGATGAGCCTTCATTTGAAGAAAGGGTTCCATAGCTAAAAATAAACACACACTTTGAAAAGTTCCCATACTGTCTAATTCTTTCATTTTACAAGGGAGGAAAATGAAGGGCAGTGAGAGTAAGTGGCTAGTCCCCGGTCCCAGAGCAAGTGAGTGAGTGAGCGGCCAAGACAGGGTCACGACCAGCCACAGACTCTGAGCAAATTGCCCCAGTGCGTGGGCTCTCCCCAGATTGCCAAGTACACAGCCCCTAATGGCCACAACCCTTGTCCCCATCCTTCAAAGTGCTCAGGTCTATCCACTGCAACTCCTTCCAGCACAGCCCACAAGTGCAGGCTAGCAGGTGGGGTGGTGGTGGTGGTGGTGGTTGTTATTTTCAACATTTTTAAAGTATGGAGAAGCCAGAGGCAGAATGACAGCAAGAGCTCTGCCAATTAAAAATGAAAAATAAAAATTTTCTGAAGTTTAATGTAAATCAATAGAAAATAATATCTAGGTGATAAAAGTTGAGTTTATACTCAGAGTAGGAAGGAAGCAGGTGGAAAGGACATGGACACTCTACAGGAACTCTGCCATCACCTGTGGTAACTGGTCCCCATCAACACACCTCAGCTAACATCCTACACAATATTACTTTTGCAGACCTGTGAATTTCTCCTAATTATAGCCTCCCTGACATCCTTTACTAGGTCCCTATCCAAGTCTGACACCCAAATAGTTCAGAACTTGATGAGATTAGTCAAAATTTTTCCTCGGAAGCCCCAGTGTCTACAGAAAGTCAAAGACACAGGTTTTAGGAACCTGTGATCAGGCTACTTGCCCAGACCTAGTGATGCCTTCCTCCTCCATCCCTGGAGAAAGCAGCCAGGAAAGAATCAGGACTTGTTGGCTAAAAATGCTGTATTAGTTTACTAGGGTGGCTATAACGAAATACCACAGACTGGGTGGCTTAAACAACAGAAATTTATTCTCTCACCGTCCTGGAGGCTGGATGTCTGAGACCAAGATGTTGCAGGTTTGTTTTCTTCTAAGACCTCTCTCTCCTTGGCTTGCAGATGGCCACCATGTCTCGCTGTGTCCTCACACAGTCGTCCTTCATTGCATGCGTCCTTTCTCTCTGTACAAGTTTCCCTCTTCTGATGGCACCAGTCATGCTGGATTAGGACCTATCCTACTGACCCCTCTTAATTACCTCTTTATAGGCCCTATCTCCAATTACAGCCACATCTTGAGTTACTGAGAGGACTTCAACATACGGATTTGAGGGGGACACAATTCAACTCATAACAGATGCTGATGGGTCTTTTCATCTATTATCACTAAGTCCTGGGGCTGCGCGGAGGCTTCTGATTGAGGGTTCAGTAAGAACAGAATTCATTTAATCTGTCTCTCGCAGACTCGTGACTCAGAGCACTCTGGAGGAGGAAGGCAGAGAATGGAGTTCCAGTTCAGACACAAAATCCGCCCCTTCCCTTTGCTTTTCTGGTCTGTAGGATCAGAGGAAAACAATCCTCAGCCTCACTGTCACCAACACAAGCCATCTCCCTCCCCGCATCCCACTCATCACAGCGTTCGTAGGGTGGGTTTTTTAAAAATGTAAGTGGCACTTATAAAACAGTCTGAGTCAGAGACATGACCAGTTACTAAAAAGTATAAACTGGAATGAAGAATTCGAAGCTGGCAGCCTGCAAGGCCTCTCCTGCCCTGGGGCAAATGCTCCTGTGCTGCACGGTGATCGGTCCTCAGGAGCTGGCACTTGAATTCCTGGACAGCTGACCTGCCCAGCGGTAGTGGCAGGAGACGGAGCCAGCCTCCTGCAGCCCACTCAGCCCGGGGCGGTGGCACTGCAGATGCCAGTGAGTAGGAGGGAGGAAAACCGGCCCGGCCCAACCTGTCAGGAGGTGCTCGCTCCAAACAGGGTGAGTGTAAACGGCTTCTAACAACGAATTCGACATTCCGGATTTATAGGCATCCAAACCATGACTCAATCGAAACAGAGCAAGACCAGTGTGAGAGTGACATTTACTATTAAAAAGAAAACCCACACCCGTCCTTCGGTCTAATAAACCCATTATTTTAGGCAGTCCTAATTTTCAGTCTTAGTAATTCAGTTATTCTTTACATCATCGGGTTTTAAATGTGGTTCTCAAAACCTTTTCATAATAGTATAAAATTCCATAATCTTCCTTCAGGTTTTAAAAGATCATTTTGCCACTTCATTTGGTATGTAAGTGCTTTAAAGTAAAAATGATTTTAGATCAACATATTATTAAATATATTGAATATTATATTTTAGAGAACTCATATACATGCAAAGCGACACGACTATAAAGGAAAATTACACCAGCAAAAAAGGAAAGGAAAAATTAATCCCGCAAATGGAAATCTCCTTATTAAATTAATCTATTAATTCTTTAACACATATGAAGAAACAAATTAGAATCATTAAGATATTTAAGGAAAACAGAAGCACAAAATGGGGCCAAGATAAACATACAAACAGATGATTCTAAACAAAATAAGATAATTTAAGCAACAAAAGAGGAGCTAAATACAAATTCAAATTGATATCCTCAAAGGTATTTCAGAACACATTGAATTCATGAAATAAAAATGAAAAAAAAAATAAAGGAGGAATGAAAGATAAAGAGAATTTGAGAAAATTAAAAATAATTATAAAAATCAAAAGAAATGTAGTACACATCCAGAAAAAAGTCAAGGAAATCTCCTAGAGGTAGAGCAAAATTAAAAAGAGAGTGAAAATTTGAAAAAAGAATTAAGAGATAAGGAGGAGGTCCAACAGCCATTTAATAAGAGTTCCAAAAAGAGAGAACAAGGTAGCCAGAGGAAAACAAAAGAGAATTCTCCAGACCTGAAGGAAGACACAACTCTTCAGAATGAAAGAGCAAACCAAGTGCTGAGGAGGATGAAGACAAGCAGCTAGCCATATCCTGGGGGAATTTCAGAACTCTGAGAACAGAGAAGATCTCAAAACCTATCAGAGGTCAAGTCAGGTTACCAAGAAGGGAAAAGGGCTCAGGCTACCATCAGAATTGGCAGGAACTCTGATGTCAGAAGACAATGAATCAAAGCCCTCCAAGTTTTAAGGAAAAACCAGCTTTGAATCTGGATATCTATAACAGGTCAATCAAGCACGTAGGCAAAATAAGAAATATTCAGACACGCAAGGATCTCATTTACCTCCCATGCACCCTTCCTGAAAAAAGCTACATGAAGACTGACTCAAACAGAGGGAAAAATTAATCCCCTAACAGAAACCTAAGATTCCAGGAAAATGTCAAATTATTTGGGGAATAAAATGGGATGCAAGGGAATCCTACCATGACAGTTATGCAACTGTGAGTCCAAATTAGAACATGGTCAGAGGATTCCAAGAATATATCTTCAAGAAAGTAGATTTCATTCAAAAAGTTATGAGTAAGAGGCTGAAAGGTCTTAGTGATACTATGAATACATTCATTTTGATCAGCCAAAAAAAAAAAATTGAAATGAAAAGTTTTATGTAAATTAAAACTGTATAAGAAAATTATGGTCCAAATGTGAAACAAACTAATGAGTAATACAATTGTGAGAAAAAATATTTTTTGGAAAGGGCTCATTGATGATGCTTTGATAACGCTTGAACATTCTCTTACAGCAAGGCTGATTCAGTGCACAAAATAATTCCTTCACCACAGGTCCAATCACACCACCTACTTCTGCAGTAAGGAATATTTGCATAATGTTAATGTTATAAATGTCTTCTATTGGTTCTTATCTCTAAAAATCAACCTATAATAAACAAGAAAGGATAAGAATTAGAAGATTTAAAATATATAAACCTTGACAATGTAAAAGTTAGGCATAGCTGATAGTAGTCAGAAGGCAGAAAAAGTAGGTAGAAGAGAAGTGTGGTGGCAGGAGTGATAATTTTCTTATTCTACATAATAGGGAGTCAGGAGATATTATCTAAAGTCAGATAAAAATAGCAGCATATTATTTAGAGTTATAGAGTAACTCTATATCAATAGTAGATTTAAAACTAATAAAACTCTGTAAATGAGTATTAAAGAGGAATTGTTGAAAGAACGATAAATACAAACATATTATTTAGAATTACAACAGTACCCACCAGAAGTAAAAAACAAACTTTTAAAAACAGTTATATCTGCTATAAAAGGGCAGTGCAAGGAATCCTTGTGGTGATGGAACTGCTCTGTATCTTGACTAAATCATTGTCACTATACTGGTTGAGATATTGTACTATGTAATGCAAGATGTTACCCTGTTCCATAACAGAATTAAGGAAAAATGTCATTTTAGTGACTCTATTTTTGATTCTACCAAAGAATTCTACCAAGCAAATACATTTCTAAGTGCATAACAATAAGTTAATTCATTACTTATAAAGAATGCATTTGAGCACTAGGAATTACTTCTCTTATAAAATCTCATTGAGAAGAGTGCTCTGTACAGAACACTATAAATAATCACTGAGATAAATTAAGAAAACCTAAGTAAGTGGTGATAGATACCATGTCTATGGATTATAAGACTCAGTATTAAGATCTTCATTTCCCTGAAATTAATTTATGAATTCAATAGAACCCCATAATATCCTCAACAGATCTTTTTAAATGGAAGTTAACACACTGATTTAAAAATAGACATGGAAATGTAAAGGGCCTTCGATTGCCAAAACAACCTTAAAAAAGAAAAATAAAGATGGAGGATTTACAGTATGTGATGTAAAGATTTTCTAGAAAGCTATGGTAATCAAGACAGTGTAGCACTGGCACAATGCAAGACAAATTGATCAATGAAACAGAATAGAAATTCCAGAAATAGATCCACACATAATTGATTAGCTGATTTTCTACAGAGGCCCCAATGCTATTCAATAAGGAAAGAAATCTTTTCAACAAATGGTGCTGGAACAACTGGATATCCATGTGGGGGGAAAAACATTGCACTCAACCCCTACCTCACACCTCACACAAAAATTATTTTGAGATGAATCATAGACATAAACTTAAAATCTAAACTTATAAAGCTATTAGAAAATAACATAGAATACATTGTTATCCTGAGGTTAGGCAAAGATTCTTTAGATAGGGTATAAATTTCATAAACCATAAAAATCGAGAAATTAAATTTCATCGACAAACACTTCTGTTAATCAAAACACCCTATTAAGAACATAAATACCCAAACAGGCTGGTGAAAACAAAACATTTGCAAAACATAAAGCAGACATAGAACTTGTATTTAGGATATATTTTTTAAAACTAGAACTCAATAAGAAGAAAAACAACACAATTTTTAAATGGGGGAAAAAAGACTTGAACAGGCCCTTCACAAAGGAATATATGCAAATGACCAATAAGCACATGAAAAAGTTCTCAAATAGTCATCAGGTAAATGCAAATTAAAACCACGGGCCGGCCCGGTGGCGCACTGCAGTGCGCCACTTGGGAGCGCGGTGGCGCTCCCGCCGGGGGTTCGGATCCCACATACAGACCGGCCGCTCACTGTTTGAGCGAGGTACGGGTGCAACACCGAGGGTTGCGATCCTGTTGCTGGTCCCGGTCCGGTACGGGGGTGACACTGAGTGTTGTGATCTGTTGCCAGTCACGAAAAAAGACAAAAAGGAAAAAAAAAAAAAACACAATAAGACACTGCTATACCAAATGAGAATACCAAATGTTGGAGAGGTGATCTGTTGCCAGTCACGAAAAAAGACAAAAAGGAAAAAAAAAAAAACACAATAAGACACTGCTATACCAAATGAGAATACCAAATGTTGGAGAGGATGTGAAACAACCAGAGCTCTAATACATTTCTAGTGAGAATATTAAATGGTACAACAGAGTATCGGGAAATGGTTTGGCATATTCTTATAAAGTTAAGTATACACCTACCCTTTGACCCAGCAATTCTGCATCTAGATGTCTATCTAAGAGAAATGAAAACATAAATCCACAAAAAAGACTTTTCCAAGTATATTTAGAGCAGCTTTATTCATATTAGTAAAAAATTATAAACACCGGGCCGGCCCGGTGGTGCACTGGATAGTGCGCCACTTGGGAAGCGCGGCGGCGCTCCCGCCCAAGGGTTCGGATCCCACATACAGACCGGTTCCCGCTCACTGGCTGAGCGAGGCGCGGGAGCAACACCGAGGGTTGCAATCCCGTTGCCGGTCCCCGGTCCGGTGTGGGGGCAACACTGAGGGTTGCGATCCATTGCCGGACACGGAAAAAAAAAAAAAAAATTATAAACACCTCAAATTTACATCAAAAGAATGGATAATCAAATTGTAATATACCTATATAATGAAATATTACTCAGCAATAAAAAGGAATGAACTACAAATTCCTATACATAGCAAGATAGATGAATCACACAGATCTTACACTGAGTGAAAGAAGCCTTACATAAAACTACATAGTGTATGAGTCTTTTCGTCTGAAGTTCTAGAACATGCAAATCTAATTAGAACAGTGGTTGTCTGGGGGTGAGAGGATTCACCGAGGGACACAAGGGAATTTCTGGGAATACAGAAATGTTCAACATTGTGATAGACGTGTGGGTGACATGGTCTATCCATTTGTAAAAATTCTATAGCCAAAATTTGTGCATTTCAATTTATGTCCATTATACTTTAAAAATAACTGTTAAAAAAATAATAGAATGGGTAGAAGTTTAGATAAAACTAGAATTGGCAGAGTGCCGCTAGTGCTTGAAGCTGGGTGATGGGTATGTAAGGCTCATTATACAGTTTTGTTTATTTTTAATCATAGGAATCTTCAGATATATGCAAAGTAAAAAGTATACTCTGAATTTTAACTCTGTATTACAGCAACATGATCAGATGTTTAGAATTTTAATATTTTGAGCTTAAAAATTCAACTGGCTGGTTTTTATTATTTTCATTCTTTCTTTTTGAATGGTAAGCTAAAAAGTGAGACTTTGGTCTTCTATTTTCAAGCTTTTCTCTCTAAATTCCAGATTGCAAGTGAGGGAAGTCATTATTGTTATTAATCAAAAAGACAAACTGCAGGGCCAGCACCGTGGCTCACTCAGGAGAGTGCAGTGCTGGTAGTGCCTAGGCCGCAGGTTCGGATCCTATATAGGGATGGCCAGTGCACTCACTGGCTGAGCTTGGTGCAGACCACACCATGCCGAGGGTTGCAATCCCCTTACTGGTCAGAAAAAAAAGAAGAAAAAAAAAAAGACAAACTGCAGATAATTGTTAATATGTTACCTTTTTAAAATATTGGCTTATGAAATACTATAGATATTCCAATGAGTTATAGAAGAATTTTAATGAGATGAGCAAAACTTACAAATCTGATCAAGATCAACTTGAGAATAAGAATTTGCAGAATTTAAAAATTTTTAATGACAAAAATGATTCCCTTGTATTTTAACATAAGTGTTTTTTATGTTTCTTATCTTTAACCGCTGGTCTGTCATAACTATATGTTGAACAATAGATGAGTAAGAACAAAAACATTTTAAAATAGCATAACGCTCAATATAGCTAGAATCATTCATATAAATAATAAATCAGCTCCACCAATCATAATACACTTTCACTTGTTTGCATTCAGAAGCTCTCAAACCATTTGTTCTTAAAAAGAAAAATATTTAAATAATTATCTATTCGTTGATTTTTTTAAAAATTTATATCAGATACCATTATTGCTTTTAAATATAGGAACTTCAGAAGTACCTAGATGAATTAACTCAGGCTTTTGTAACCCCTTAATAGAAAAATTCTATGTCTAATCTATGCTGAGTAAAACTTAATAGTTATGATGCATGGAATAGCCTTGTGAGATACCATGAGTTTTACAACCTTAGAAATAAATAAACCAAATAAAACTATGTACGTTCCTTCAGTCTGGATGGCCTTTGTACTCCTTCACAGACATGCTCTCCATCCATTGATCAAAAGAATTTTTCTCACCTTCAACACTCAGCTCAAAGGCTTGAATCCCTTGAATCTTCCTTGAATGCCTTGATTGAATCTTTCTTGAATCTTCCTTGAATCCCTTCGATCCAGTCTGAATTCATTCCTCTACCCTCTGCTGCTACAGCAGTTTATCTAATCTTGACTACAGCACACTTGCCTTATAGGATTACTTGTCTGTGTGTCTGCCTTCCATGAGGTCTATGTTTTTAGTAGTGGTGAAAGAAGTGGTAGGTATTATTGTACCCATTTTATGGATAAGACACCACAGATTGAGAAAGGTGAAATAACCTCCCCTAAGGTCCCCTAAGTGGCAGCACCAGGATCACAGGACAAGCTGTCTGCTTCTCCAGCACATGCTCTTAAAGACCGCAAATGACACTGTCGTCCAAAACACCTGAGCAGTGGTTTCTGTGGCAGGGGTGGCTGGGGAGGTAGCCCCTCCTGCCAGCCTCCCAGCCTCGTAGCTCCTGTCCCTCCGCGGCGGGAAGCACTTTCCCCACTGGACATCAATGCAAAACTGAATAAGAAAAACAATTTCTTCCTCCTAAGCCCTGGCATGTCAGCTATACAGAAACACCGCTTTGGGAAACAAGTCTTCAGGAGAGCCTGGGTGAGCCCACACAGTCTCAGCACATCACCCCAACTTGCCCTTCAAGTTCTCCTTCAGTTTGGTCAGACTACAAATTCAGCATTGGCTCAGAGGGTCAGGAGCAGAGTCAATTTCAGGGGCTCTCTAAATATGTACAGATTCTGCAATAATGTGTGGACTTGTGTATTGAATGACGTTGAATTCAGAGAGGTCACAGGATTTAATATTAAAGAGGATAAAGTGAAAATCATAGCCTGTGATGGTAAAAATACTGGCTCCAGTACTACCGAATGAATACCAGAAAAATGGCTTTTTATGCCATCTTCTGTTATTATTCACTGCTCTTTGAAGAGAAGCGTAGAAGAGACTTTTAAAAAATTTATTCCAGCATTTCTGAAATGACAACACCATGCTATACTATCAGAGAATTCCAGTAGAAAGAAGCTCGTAACTCTGCAGGCTCTTACGTTACCTTTATTATTTAGCATGAAAAAACATAAGTTGTTTTTTAATGACAAATCAAATGTTGTTGCCTTCCTAAGAACATTCTTTAATAAACTTATTTTGAAACTCAAGAAAAAAAGAGGAAAGGAAAAGGAAAAAGAAACACCTGAGGTTCAGAGTGCATCATCGCCACTGCACCTGGGCTGTGCTTCACACGTCACACGCTCTATAAATGCTTGCTGAACTTGGTCTTCATTTACATTACGTACTGTGAGAATACGATATTCAGTTAAAACCATTTATCAGCTCATTCATTTGAACAGAGCCCAAATGGGTCCCAATCACGGGCTGGGGGCATGGTCCACCACCACCCTCTACTGGAGAATCAGTTTCTCACATGAAACTTTCACGGCTTCTCGCTAGAAGTGAGTTTGACTCCTTCTTAGAGTCGATGTACTCACTAAATCTTTATCCCTGGAGAAATCTGTGGATTCTCTTTATAGAAATAGTATGCAATGTGTACATTCACATGCTCAGGAAAACCAGAAAAAAAGATATTGGATATATGCTAACCACACTTTTGATCGGTGTGGTTAGATCAGCAAGGAGTGACTTTTTTGAATAATATGGTGAACGTGTGCCTAAATTCAGGCTGCCACCCTCCAGCATAATTTATTTGCATTTCTGTGGCTAGGCTTTTCTAGTTACTCAGTGATTGGAATCATCTCTCTCTCTCTCTGACACACACATACACACACACACACACACACACACACACATGCTCTCTTACAATGTTACATCTGTGAGGTATCTTAAACAAGAGCTTAAATTGTTACTATATAAACTATAAAAAAGTAACTGTATAGTGCTTCTTAGTAGAATTTTTCATAAATGGGGATTATCTATAAACTTGTTTTGGCCAGCTACTAAGCCAGAATTTAGTGTGAGCATTACATACTGGCAGAGATTTCCTAATGCCTGGTTTCAAGCTTCCCTTAAATTGGTTAGAGCTCATTTATGTTTCATGTCATTTTCTATGAAGTGATTCACAGCCAAAGCCTACCTTTGGTCATTCTAAGAGGGAGAAAAGCTTAAATGAGCAGGGCAGGTCAGTCTCTCCCTTCCTGAGTGGCTGTGGAGTCCAAGGTCTTTTCCCTGGTGCGGCTGAGAATGTGAAAGTCCACTTTGTTATATAGGCTATTGTACAAAGAGAATCCAGATTGTTTCCAAGGATAAAGATTTAGTGGATCATTGACTCTGATAAAGTAGACAAGCCCAATTTCAGTACATTCTGTTCTTCAAAGACAAATTCATGAACAGTTCATAAGCTGATGTGGAAAAGCTGCTTTACAATTCTTTTCATGTATACCAGGCTTGAGACATTTTCAAAGGACCGGGAAGTTGTGCCAAAAATTTCCAAAATCATGCCAGTACCTTATACAACACAGTGAGGTAGTAAGAAGGAGAAGTTTGAGTTTTCCTTTATCGCTGGCATTAGGTCTAGTTCTTAGAATAAATACATGTAGAATCAGCTCAATGAGTGGCCTGAGAAGTGTCTGGTCCATGCCACGACCTCTACATAGAAATGCGCTTAAACCATATTAGATACCAGGATATTTGTGCTCATGCTCAAGCCTTCTAGGAAACAGCATAGGAATTTTTTCAATGCTAAAACTCAACAGTAGGAAGAATTCTAACTTGACTGGAACCAACCCTTGTGAGCCATGTTATAAGCAGTTACTAAAATGTAGTTTATTGACAAAGACTTGAGATTAGCATACAAATTCCACAATAATTAATGGATATCATTTCATACCCCAAATTCAGATGTGGGCATCTATGGAAATCCTGACTTGGTCCATGAGGGGATGGGCACCTAGGAGCAGGATGCAAATTAAGAGGGTAAGGCAAAGAGTTTGCAACTGGAGGGAATGTTCTGAAAACCATTGTTTGCAGAGGTTGGACCTAATTGTTAAGGATAAAGGAAAAGGGAACTGGAGATGATTTGGGGATAAGCAAACACAGGAGACCAATAGAAAGAAAATATATCAAGTCATTCATTCAACAAAAAGTTACTCAGACCCTTGATGAGAAAGGCTGAGCACCCTGATATGCACAAAAACTAAAGCAATCTCTAAAATTGAGTGCAATGCTAGCACAGAAAAGTTTCAAAAAATGTAGCCAAGGTATCTTCCAAAGAAAGTTATTTAAGATATCATTTTAATTATATAGGTAGCCTCAATACTGAAAATCTTAACAAAAAGTTTAAAATTTTATGAAATATCTTGTTTTTGTGCAGAAAACTACAATGCAAGGACAGGGCTATGGGTGATGGAGTGGGGGGTATGGATTATTAAATTGCTTCATACATTTCATTTGGGTTATTTCCCAAGACAAATCGCCAACAGATCAGAGTTACCCTGAAACCTCCAATACAAGGCAGTCATCATTCTTACCCTGAAGGACTGAATACATTTAAAAATTGCCAAGCCAAACTCAGATCTTTAAACCTAAACCTCAAGTATAAAACTAAAATCTTTCTTGATGCTGATCTCAGAATCTGACAATCAATCAGCAATAATCTGTTGACTGCTATGTAAAAAATAGTAATATATAATTAGATCAGAGAAGAGGAAAACTACATACAGATGAGTACAGAGAAGGCCAAATGATTAAGAAGCTTCTGGGAGTTCAATTGATTTAGGCACAAGCCCTCTTTGTAGGACAGACTTTATAGTGTTAAACAATATCGTATTAGCTGGAGTAGTACTAGCTCAGTCATCAATCGATTGTCAAAATTTTGTGGGATACCCTTACCAACAAATAAATCCTAAACTATGAGTTATTCTCACAAATGTCCACTGGCAATAATGAGACCAAAACTGAACCTGAGAAAGAGTCCTTAATGTCGGAAGCACAAATGAGAATCGTATAACTTCGTATAATGTATGCTATACGAAGTTATTACGAGGAATGCAGAATGGCATGGGGTGCAGTTTGATGAAAAGATTCAGGCCTCATACATTATAAAAGAACAGCCTGCTACTGTGATTCATTATGTTTCAGTTTTGTTCAACTTAAAAAAAAATTTTTTTAAACCCTGCCAGTCCTGTCAAAAACCAAAACAACCTCTCCCTAAGCTTCCAGGAAGCCTTTAAGGCATCATTAATAAATTTTCAGGCATATAGAATGGCATGTTATAGACCAGCACTGTGGACAGAAATAGAATGCGAGCCACCTATGTAATTAAAATTTTTCTAATAACCACATTTAAAAAGTAAAAGGAAACAGGTGAAATTAATTTTAACAATTATTTGACTTAACACATTATATCAAAAATCCTATCATTTCAAAAGTGCTCAATGGCCACAGGTGCCTAGTGGCCACCATATGGACAGCACAATTAGAGACCATCCTGTCCCAGAGTTCTCCACTTAGCATTGGGTTGGGTTTGTTTTTTAATGACAAATTTACTGAATCACTCATCCCACTGCTCTGAGCTTCCTGAACACTAGTCACTAGAAACTAATTACCAACAGTTTTCGATGTTCTACTAAAGCCTTTTTGCTAATTGCTGTTTTTCAAAGCCTGTTCTGGTGGCAGGTCTTTATTTGTTTACATGTGGTGATGCAGAAAAACATGTGTGGCTCAACAGTGTTGATGATGGAAAAACCTTATTAAAGGGCCGAGCCTGTGGCGCACTCGGGAGAGTGCGGCGCTGGGACCGCAGCAGTGCTCCCGCCGCAGGTTCGGATCCTATATAGGGATGACTGGTGCGCTCACAGCGCTCACTGGCTGAGCGCGGTGTGGCCGGTCTCAGAAAGGACAAAAAAAAAAAGAAAAAAGAAAAACCTTATTAAAACCTCCCTTAGTCAGTAAGGAAAAGGGCATTTGAAAAAGGGACATGCATGAGAAAGGTGGCAAGAGCAAAACGCATGCTGAGCTGTCTGCAGACAAAGTGAGGCAGCCACGGGCACGTTCTACAACAGAACAGCCTCAACAGGCGCCACTCCAAGGCTGTGAATGTGATGGCCAGCAGCTACGCCCTCCAAAGACCACCACAAAACCTCCTGGCCAAGGAAATCCAGTGCTATTTCCCTGCAACTGCTTCCTCCTACCTGTCGAGTCCTCTCTCTGGGCTCTGTCTGCCACAGAAACACTGCCTCACCAAGCATGAGGAAAAGGACAGGGACCCTCCTTTCATGGGACCCCAAAACTACATGGGGATGGTTACTGCAGGCAGTAGTGACACCCATGAAAATAAACAGCATATTTCTGGTGAGAAAAAAAAGGGTGGGGGGTGGGGGGAAGTGGAGAGAATGAGAAGGAAGAGAACAAAAAAATAATGTTAAAAAGAGGTGGTTATTCTCCCCCTCCATTTGGGAAAGAAAAGAAAGGAAAGAAGAGGAAGGAAAGAGAGGGGAGGGGAAGAGAGGGGAAGGGGAGGAGAGAAAGGAACCAACTGAAGTAGAAGTCCACCTATCATAAAAGTCAATTCCAGATGATAAAATCTGGGGTCAGTCTGTTAATGCCTGAGTGAGAGAGCAGGTGAACTTTCCGTGAAACTGATGATGCTTAAGCTTCAGAGACATTGACTTGCAAGGACCCCTTTTGAAGACCTGAAAAAAGTCCTAATATTTATTCACATGGCCATATGTCTGTAAAATGTGTACCAAAAAAGATATTTCAATCACAATCTTTTAAGACTATCGTGTCTTTCCATTTTGACCTCCCCTCTCGAGGGTCAGCATTGGAGTGCCACTGGTATTGGTACTTTTGGAAGATTGGTATTTTTTAAGAATCTGGCTACGGGGAAGTTGAATCAGAGATAGAATTAGCTTGGGGTTTCATGGAATATATGCATGGGGTTCGTGGTCACTTCCATGTATAGTTATTGCGACTATTGCGAAGTGTTGAAATGATTCCCAGGAACACTTCTGCTATTTACCTATGCTGGCTCACATGTAGAATCATGATATGAAAATGTAAAACCAGAGGCCACGCCATGATAAGAATGTGTCCCACAATATCCAGCACTGGAGTTATGGGAGTAGTAGAAGAGAAACGAGGTTTGAATTGTGCAAAGCAGAAAGCTGGTCTGTGGGGAAATCTTTCAACCATCAGACCTGTAAAGTCAGAAGCAGAGGATTCAGTTTTCATCAATAGCTAGTCAAAATGGACGTTCTCTCCTGCCATAAATATGCTTAACAAGGAAATAGATATAATTATAAGTGTGAAATAGAAATTATCAAAATTCTTATATTTGTAGACCGAAAACCATAGGAGTACACCTGTGTGCGAAATTGCTCATTTTATGTACACCAGTTACCAATAATAAAAAATAAACTTCAATAAACTATGCTTGAGAAAATATTAAAGGATCTTTCTTTTATTCTATATAGAAAATATTACAAAACTGTTGGATGAAGAGACAATCAGGGAGTAGGCTGTCAAAAACGTGGAAGGGAAAGTATTATAAAGGTATGTCATAACATGTTCATTAATTGACTGCCTGTTATTTTTATGTGTTTTATGATATTTAGTAATTGTCACTTTTAAAATCTTGTAATTCGTTGTAATTTTTACCTTCCTGAATGAATATTCACTTTTATACCTAATTTTGTATTTATAATTTATTATTCTTTTTCCTAAGGAGGGCTCCCCAAATTATATAAGCTTCAGGTTCCACAAAACCTGGATCTCCCCCTAATTAGCAATTAAATAACTACACATACCACTGTCCCCACCATGTGCACACATATACACACACACTCATGCACACAAATTTACTTGAGCAAGAATTGTCACGTGAGTAAAATCTGTGGTTCTCTAATACGAATGGTTTACCCAAGTCAAGGATACCCACTGGACTTTCCAGCCACTTTCATGGATTCAAC
>NW_007730500.1:112252-119440 GCF_000696425.1 Galeopterus variegatus
TCCACGGTGAAAGTATTAAGACCACCGAGGAGCCAAGTGTAAAGTTAGGATAGACCCAAGTTATCACAGTTACAGATTCCACTCTAAGACCAGGAGAGGCCACTCTCATACTAGACCTGCATATCAGACAGGGTCTTGGCAGGAAACAGATGGAACACTCAAACTGGAGAATTTGAAAAATGTTTAACACATGGGATAGTTACAAAGGTGTGGTAAGGGTTTAGGTAAACCCACCAGGGACATGCACTGCCCTGAGGCCAGCAACAGAGCGGAGCCATTGCTACCCCTAGGCCTAAAGAGGCAAGAGGTAGAGTAGATGCTAGAATCTGAAGTTGGCAGCTGAATGGAGAAGGCTGCTTGTTAGGACCTGTGGCCTTCAATAGATGACAGTCAACCAATGGTGACCTGGAGGAGGAGTCAGCATAGTAAACACCCCAACCACATTCTCCTCCTACCCTCAGATCTCCTGCCAGAGCCCCCCAGAGGCTGGACCCAACTCGAAGCAGAAGTCAAAGGAGCCATTGCTGCAGCCATGGAGGTTTGTCTCCAGGAGCACAGAGCAGGGCGAAGGGCCGAAAGTGGGGTTGGAGGAGCACGTCCTGCCTGTAGTTCTTCAGGATGAGTGGGAAAATGTTTTCATTACGAAGTGCATTAATGCTATAGTTAAAAACAATAGTAATTCCTTCATAAGACCTAGAAATTACAATGTAGAGATATAAGATGATTTTCAAACCAACATAATAAATGCATCACACAAGAAATTTAAGAACAAAAAGATTGAACCCTATTATGGGCTACACTCAGATTAGCTACATTTAACCAAGGCTACCTTCTATTTACCAGGCTCCCCAATGTCATGCTGGCTTTCTTGGTTTTCCACTTTACTGTCAACATATTGTGAGACCCACATGCTAAGTAAACAGAAGAATTAGATGACAGTTCCCAATCTGATGCCACCAGTGAAAACTTTTAGTGGTGTGTGGAAGAGCCTGGTGTGATGGTCAATGACATAGGAATATCTGGGGCTTTTTGGGTAGTGTTGAACCTGCAAAACTGTCTGTGATTTTGTATAAGTACTTCCTACTGATTACAAATAAAACCCAACAGCCATGGATTGCCCCCTTCCCTACAGTTCCATCCATTAATGAGAAACACATCTTCTTGCCCAGTTGTTTCTATGACATAGCTAGGCAGATTAACTTTGATATCTGGCTCATGATTTAATAAGGAACAGGAGAGTAACTCAGGGGACATTATCCTGGTATAAGAAAATGCCTGGGAAGAAGGAAGCCAATTCTCACGACATTGTCTTCTTCCCAGGGCACATGTGTTACTTGCCAAGAATGGCAGAAGAGCTGAGGTGAGGTCTCTGCTCAGGACAATCACTTTCAGAGGGAATGGCCAAGATCCCACTAAAGTCTCTGGCATCTGGGGGGGAATCCATGTTCCCAAGAGACAGGAAGAGGGCAGAGGGGACAAATAGCATTGTTTTTAAGTATCCAGTAATAAGATCTGGCAATAAACTATACATCCCAGAGAAATCAGAACTAAGTGTGAGAGGAAAAGAAAGGGAAAATAAAAAAACAGGATTGTCAGGAAGCTATCTCTCGGTGTTTTTCTTACCCAGTGAAGGGAGTTAAAAGGTTTCTAACCCCATGTTTCCTACCACTGGTATTTACTTAGAGAAAGCATAACATTTTCATTTGTGCTGGTCTTTTTTTAGCAATAGCAAATAACTTTCAGGGAGTTATAACTTGCTTCTGGTTTCAATGGCCAGCTTCATTCAACTGGCTCATTTCCATGCAAGGGGCAGCCTTTAAGAAAATGTCACTCCTTTTAGTAAAAGAATAATAAAAACAGTGAGGAATTCACATACATCTTTGTCTAGATGCAAACAATGGTAAGTGATAAATATCACTGTTGCCAAGTACATCTCGTGTCTCTTTGCTTAAAAAACTTACACAATAGATTAACAGCTAATAGGGGACCAAATAAGACAAAAACAGGAAGCCAACTTCAACCTAGTCTGTGTTAACTACATTCTGTCCTGAGAAGGTACTGAATTTACAGGGTCTGCACACCAACTTGGACTTGAAAATCATCTCCCAGAAAGGCCTAGAAAGGAACAGCAAATAAATATAATCAGCCCTCACATCTTACTTTCTAGAACGTCCTTCTCAAAAGTGCACTCTCTGAAGTCACCCTTCTATGCTGCTTATCCTAAAATTGAGTGCCTTCTCTTCCTGTTTATTAATCATAGGGTTGGAACTGGTTTTTTAATTAACTTCATTTAGCTCAGGAAATCATCCATTGTGGACCTCTGGCTTACCACCTCATTTTACAGATGAGAAAACTGAAGTTCACTGAGCTTAAGTGACTTGCTGCCAAACAGACAGCTAATCAAATCGAGATCACAATGCAGGTCTTTGGACATGGAGTCCAAGGCTTTTTCTGCTATAGCACTTCTGGGTCCCTAGCCAAGCACAGCCATTCAAAAAGAGGCTGTTGACAACCGGCATTGAAAGAAACCAGCAATCCTGGCATCTTAAGTTGCAAGCTGCACTTGAGAAAGACTTGGGAACTCTGAACATGTGATGTCATTGTGACTGATGTTACTGATGTTACCAAAAGATTCCCAGATCAGAGTGGAACGTGTCCAATAACCACGCGCTACTGATGCTGCCCATTCTTCAACCTGTAACCCGAGCCAGCAGCTCCACAGAGGATGTAAAACGCCCATCTGTTTATCTTGGGATTACACACACTCAGCGGGGTGGGGTTGGGTCGGGTTGGGTCGGGTTTTGTGTAACCTGCCCAGAAGTCAATAGTAGGTTATTTTATGTAAACTATAGATTCAAAAAACTTAAGAGAAAGCCTTTAGAAGATAGCTGCAATAAGAAGTAAATAAGTTGACCCCACATCGTGTCCATATAATATGTAGAGAAGAGGGATTGTTATTGTCTAAGAAAATAATCAACTTCTGATTTCTCCCTTTCTCTCTTCCTGCTTTCCCTCCCTCCCTCTCCAGCTCCATGAAGGCAGAAGTGACTCCAATGTCAACTTTTGAGTAGTCTTACAGAAAGGCTAGAAGGGAAGGAAAATAAAATAAAGAAAAACAGAAAAACCAAAGCAAAAAGCACATCTAAAATTTCAATACTTTGAAAAGTTACTCAAGTTTATTATAATATTGTTCTTAATAAACTCCCTCCCTTCATGTAAGCACAGACTTTCTTAGTGGATGCAGGAAAAAAAGGCAGAAAGATTTCCCAGACAGGCTGAGGCCAAGGGAATTGGAAGAAAGAGCCAAGAATGAAAATTCCAGTCATTTTAGTTGCTTTGCTTAGGGAGCATTGCCCTTTACTCCTAATTAGCTAGCCAAACACCATTAATTGTTACAAACACACCTAAGATCAGTATCCGAGTCCCTTCCTTCAATTCTTTCCACATAAAATCAGCTACTAGAAAAGGACAAGCCTGGGAATTTGGAAATCTTCTGCTCTTTTCCTAGTAAGAACACATGTAATAAAACTAAACAAAAAACAAATTACATTCCTTAAAAGACACATATTTCCTAACAATGCCTCCTCCCTGATAAGCCATCCAGGCTAGCGCTGCTGCTTAAATTACCCTCCCTGGGCACAGCAGGTAACACAGCCTGGCTGCTCACATAGAAGTCAAGATCCCAAGGACAGGAAGGTGCAGAGGTGACAAGCAAGCAGTTCGAGGCTACCAAGGACGTTCTTCCTGACTCAGCCTTCGCCGTGACTTTTCCTTTTCATAAGAAACATATGACAGTACTTCAAAAAGTTCATAGGAAAACGCAATTAAAAGGTAATGAAAATCTTTCCATGAACTTTTGAAGAATCTTGTATTTAATACTTAGAGCCCTTGGCTATTTAATCTTAAAATTGAAATACATATATCTAAATTAAAAAACATTTCTTCTGAACATCAATTTTTCATTTTCAATAAAATATTATACTTTTATTTGAAAGAATTCCTTCATTTGCATACCAAGAATAAGGAAAACATTAGTATAATGTGGAAACAAACATAAATAATATTGATATGTTACAGATTGTCCTTGAAATTAGTCCTAACAGTCAGGTATACAGGTCAGAGCAATTGAGTTCTACTCAGTAATTGAATGCAGCCAGGTCACAGAAGTTCTGTCTGTCCCTACTTCTTCTATTCACTAACCAAAACAAGCAAGTGTTTCCACAAAAGGATATTGTGAGAATGGAGCAGAAAATCCCTCCGGCACTATTAAAAGTGCATTTTCCACCCACCTCGAGGGTCACTGTTATCAGTCTCAGACTATCATCTGGGTACCAGAGTAACTGTGCAATAAGAAGTGAAAAATATAGAACCTTTCATCATCATCTGGCATGTCCCTCCACCTAAGGAAAATTTGATCCTATCTTTTATGCCTAGTGTGTCTCCAGCTCTGGTTGCCACTCCTCAGCTACAGCAGCTAAGTGTAGGGTTACACTAATTGTCTGGCTAGGGCAACTGTCAGCATCCTGTTGACGTAGCCAATTGTATGGCTAAGGGTTAAGGCAATTCATAACCAAAGCCAAAATGTTTCATTATTTTAGTTACACTAAGTTTTCCATCTGTATTATCAGGGCTAGGGCCCACAGATCCTTCAAACCCATTGTACAGACTGGGTCACAGACCCCTCATATGCCAGGCTGGGTCACAGACCTCTTACATGCCTGGCTGGGTCACCAGACCCCTCACACACAAGTCTACGCTAGGTAATAGGGAAAGATCCTGGGAACCATTGGCAGATGACACAAGCTCCGTCCTCAGCTTCCGTGGTGGTGGTAGCCTCCCCATGGCCCCCCTGGGGGCATCGCAGGGGGTGGGGAAGCACTGCGGATCAGAGCCATTTGTCCTTTATACTTAAGTCTGATAACCCAGGACATCTGGGGGCATATACACAATTACATTAGACAACCAAGGAATAACTGGGCGCACGTGCATATTTACATCAAATGCTCGGCAAGATTCTGAACATCTGAGGGAGCCCTGACCATTTTCCTATATTTTCCCTACACTAATTAAGGTAGGTAGATATGTGCAAGGTGTAATGGTCTCAGATCGGTAGAGAGAGAGGAAAAAACAAAAACAAAACACAACTCCCCAGAGCCCCCAAAAGAAAAAAGAAAGTGGTGTCAAGGTAACCTTTTCCTCTGATTATGTTATGTGGGGCCCAGTACCTTCTGAACTTATAAGGGATGTTTTCTTAAGAGTAATCACTTTTCTTCCAATTGATGCACCTCATCTTGAACATATATGCTACCTATGAAGGTCATGTAAACTTCTCAAGTTAGAATCATCCTGACAAATGATATCAAGGATTTGGGAACACCAGGGAAAAGCCAGTCCTTTAAGACTCCAAGAACAAATGATACTCTGAGTGGTTTTATGCAGGTGTTCAACATTAAGTTCATTACATGCTAGCTGCTTCTGCAGATGCCAATTGTGTACGCATTTTTCTATAATTGCTTGCACTGCTTGGAACTGTTAATCAACAGGACCAGTAGGAAAATACAGGAGAAATGGGGAGCTCTGTCAATGGAATTTACCGCATAAACACAAAGATGAAGCCAATTGAATATGGGTGCAAATTTCTGCTCAGATCACTGTTCCAAGTACATCCTACTGATGCCAAGGCATCATGGAACCTCACTCATGCATTCAGCCAATGTCTATTTAGCCCATAGTACTACCTGGGGCTGGGGCTACTACATCAGATGAGATAGGCCTCCTCTGTGAATGATTCACCAGTGAGAGAATTTTTACCATCATCATTTGTTAGGAGCATGTGAACTGCTCTGTGTTGATGTCTTGATCTCACAGCTGGAAGAAATGTCTGAGGTCCTCAGAAATATTTCAGCATCATAATAAATTACTGGGTGGTCATTCCTGTCCATCATCCAAATACAAAAACAATAAAACTGAGATCATATGGGGAGAGCATTGAACTAGATCAATCAACTAGTATTCCTCAACCTTAGCATCTTTAACATTTGGGGCCAGATAATTCCTTGTTTTGGGTGCCTGTTTTGTGCACTGCAAGATGTTTAGCAACATCTCTTGCCTCTACCTACTAGATGCTAGTAGCACCCCTCTCTGAATTGTGACAACCAAAAATGTCTCCAGACATTATCAAATGTCCCCTGGTAGACAAAGTTGCCTCCAGTTGAGTAACAGAAAAAATTACTCATTGAAATAGATGACCGTGAACATCTTTCAGATGAGGATTTTGTGATATTAGAAAGGCAGGAAATTGGAAAGAGGGGTAATAAGTATGCACAAGTGTCCCTTTGAGTAAAACTTTCAAATTATCAGTAGCCAGACCCAAAGAGTTAAGTGATTTACTGCTCCCCTCCCCCACCACACAGATTTTTTTTTTCTCTGTTTTATGATAGGAAGCTCAATATGCCCAATATGGAAAGACCTCTTTTATCACCTGCTGTATATTCTAATAGAAATCACATGTGGTTCCATTTTGTCTGAAAAGTTTTCTTCTCCAAAAACTATTGGTAATGAGGACAAAGAATGGAGCATTCTCTCCTGATTCAGGCCAGATGATTAATTACCACTGTGGAACAGCATTGCAGCAGCTGTGTCTGCCAAGTGTTCCTGGGACCCATAATTAACCCAGAAGGTCTTCCAGGGGGAATCAGACTAGAAGCCAAAGGAATATAATTAAATCTCTTGCACTTTAAAGGTGAAGTCCTAGATTTTTAACGAAATTCATTTTTTGCAGTGAGCCACCAATGCTCCCATTTTTGTCCAAGATCTTCCAAATAATTTGGCTTTGTATTATTCAATAATGATGTAATATAAACTAAAAAAAAAAAAAAAAAAGCAAGGTGGAGAAGGGCATGTTCTCACTTGTGAAAAGAACAAGATACATATGTGTAAACATGCAGGAAAAGTTTCTGGAAGAAACCCAAAGAAACTTAGTGGTGGCTAACTCTAGGAGTAGAAGTAGGGCCTATAGTCAAACAAAGCACACTTTATTGAATAGCCTTTCATGCTGTTTGATTTTTGTTCATGTACTGTGTTATTATGTAATAATGACCAGCCATCATGGGGCAAACCTGGCAAGAATGGCCTGGGTGATAACAAAAAGTGGTAATGATAATGTGAAGCCAACGGGATTAAAAAAAA
>NW_007730500.1:120581-127662 GCF_000696425.1 Galeopterus variegatus
ATAGCTGGTGTCGGATACATGATATACAATTCTAGGCATTGCAGTTATAAGGGCATCTATCTTGTGTCAAGGTTTGTATGTCATAGGGCTGAACTTAGGAAACAGAAAGGTTGGTATCTGTGCTTGGCACATTCTTATCTTGTGCACTCAGCAGCTTGTCCTAGCTGTGTGGCTGAAGTCTAGGGCTCCCTGCTATAGCATTCTGGCAGCCTCTGTGAACAATCCCATCTTCTCCTGGCTAAGCATTTTCTGAATCTCCATTCTTTAATCAGACATTTGTCACTTCTCACTGTGAGATGGAGATGCAAAGATTACTCAAAGCCCAAATATTAAGAGCAATGAGAAGCTCAAAGGGACTGCACCAGGAAAACTCCCTCAAGGAGGGAGAAACAAGGCATAGCCCTGAGTTTGTATTTGCTTCAGCTTTTATTGTAAAGACAAGGAAATACAAGAGAAAAAGCAACATAATCAATCATTTATCAAAGTAATGAAAAGAAATTGGCTATGGGGCATTCTCTGGAAAACATCTTAAGAAACAAAGGAAAGGAGTGAAGCTGGATAAGAAATGACCTTAATGTTCTTATCTACTCTAGCAGAAACTATTAGCTGTTTTCAGCACGTGCTGTTTTCTGCACTTAGGTTCTGCATAAGTGCATTTAGGACTTTTGCCCTTGGTGCACTCCCTGTTCTTTTCAAGCCTAGTGCTCCCATGGACATATCTGCCTTTTCTCCCCACTCCTTCAGAATAATTCTCAATAATTAATCCTATAAACTAAGCCATGAAAAAGTGTCTGTGGGCTAACCTTTCTTAAGAAATGTATGCTCACAGGACTTCTAGAAGACTCATAGACCATGCTGGCCAATGGGATAGTGCAGACAGATATCTCTGGGAAGAAACAACTTCCAGGAGCCTGTCAATCATAATACTCATCCTGAAATGTCCTTGTTGACCTCTTTTAAGTGGGATTCTTATCTAGGTAGCAAGACACGGCAAAACGCATTCAAATCAAAAACAGCAAACGTGAAAACTTCAGGCTGTCTTAAAGAAAATACGACAATGAAATCTGCTTTCTGTGCAATATGAACCATAAAATGTAATCCTTACCACTCAGTGTAGGACATTTGCCTGCCGCTTACCTTCAATCTCCATAACTCCAACTGTGCAAAGAACAAGGATAACTAATGGTGTGTCTAAAGGAAAAACTCATTCCCAGCAGTGGCTTAAAAACCCAACCCAGAATGTCTGAGACCACAATCCCTACTTTGCTCCTCAAGGGTCCTGAGCCGGAGTCAACCCACCTAGTAAATCTGGTATATACCAAATGCTACTGATTACTCAGTATAAGCCTGCTCTGGGAATTAGTTTGAAATTGTGCTCAGGTAGGATAAGGTGGGTTGCCACACTGTTTATCAACAGATCAGGTAGCTTTTCAACGTCTGGTTTGGTGGCATTGGAGGATTACCTGTTTTTTTCCCAGCACATCACTGGCTTAATCCCTTTTGGGACAGCTTCCTTAGTTAGTGGCAACTCCCTGATGGGTAAGCTTCCCCTCTGGGGAGTGAAGGCAGCACAAGGAAATCTCCCTTGCTTCGGGATAAGTACTTTTACAGTTCCTGGGATGACCAAGGTGAAGTCTCCTGGCTTTACACAGACAGATCAGTCTGGAGGACAGTCCTTGGTGAATGGGCAAGCAGGCCCTAAGGATAGCTGATTACCCTGAGCAGATCATTTTTAAGCTTTATAATCAGAGTTCAGTGTCTAGTCACTTTTTTTCCTGATAAAATGTCAGACGTCTAAACTTTTTTTTTCACTTTTTAAAAAATTGAAATATAATTGATTGTACATACCTGTGGGGTACAGCATTGAATATCAATGCTTGTATGCAATATGTGTGCTTGAATTGGGATAATTAGTATATTCAACATTACATGTTGTAATCATTTTTTGTGGACCTTTACAATTTCTTGCTAACTGCCCCTCCTCCTCCATCTCATCCACCTCAGTGAGATCTAAACTTCTAAATCAACCCTTTTAACCTTAATTAAGAAATAAAAAATAGTCTTCATTTACCCACAGTTTCCATCTCACATTCACACACAAACTACACACATGCACACATTTTAAAGAACAGGGAAGAAAGAAAATTTATTTTCCTAGTATTTTATTTTTGCCCCAACACATTTTGCTTACAGGAATCCCCCTGATGCCCAAAGAACTACACACATGCACACATTTTAAAGAACAGGGAAGAAAGAAAATTTATATTCCTAGTATTTTATTTTTGCCCCAACACATTTTGCTTACAGGAATCCCCCTGATGCCCAAAGAGGTGTTTCTAAGCAGAGGATGCTTTGTCCTTGCCCGGACAGATGCAGAGCCACCAGAGTGGCTAGCTGCGGCCACTGGTTGGCCAGAAGAGGCAGAAGGACCCATCACCTGGATTGCTCCTTTCCCCCTTTTCTGCTGGCAAATCCTACTCACACTTCAAGACCCAGCTCAAACTGAGCTAATCCCTCCCTCTTCTGTAATCATAGCTTGATATGCATATAGCTCGACTGTAGCACTGAGCACATTGTACTATAATGATTATTTACATGTCTGTCTTGCTGGCAGACCAGGAATTCCTTCCCGAGCTATTGTACCTCCAGCACCTAGCACAGTGCACAGCCACAGAGCAGCACAGCACATCTTTGTTGAATAAGTGAATTCATACCCTAATACGGATTTGCTTATTCAGTCTTTTCTAAGTGCCGGACCAGATTTGGGTGAGAAAGAGAAATTGACAGATCCAAAGAACAGGAATACCCAGGGGAGGCAGACTTGGAAGAGGACCAGAGCCTCAGTGGACAGTGGTCACAGGACAGCTATGGGTGCTGGGAGGGACATAAAATGACAGAGGAACAGGCCCCTATAAAAATCCTCAGGTTATCTGAGAGAGGAATCTACAACCTGACCAAAAGCTGGGATCCTGGGAAACAGAATATGAAGCAAGTAAATTTAATGGCTGAAAAGGGAATAAATGAAATCACAGGCTACTTCCTAGGAGGGCAAGTGTGGGTGGGATTATATTGGGGATTGAGCTAGGCAAGCATGAAAAGATAGGGGGGAAGGTCAGAGTACATCTTGAACTTTGCAAAACCTTGAAAACATCATCCATCTATCCTTGCCTGACTCTTGTCCACCACCCACCTAACGTGGACGCAGGCCCCCACTGCTTTTTCAGCCTATCTGACATGCCTACATAAATGGTGCAGAAAAGTATTTGTGTTTCAATGAAAACTTATGCATCGTCTCCCTCCAGCACACACTGCAGGGTTATTTTAGCCCGGTTCATTGTGAGCTCTTTTGCACCTCTTTGTACCTTGGATAACTAACTGATAGACTGCAATCACTGTCTTGTCTGGTAGAGATTCAATTATCTTTCCTTCCACCATGTGGAAAAATGAGTTTGCCTCCATTGACATATTCGTTTCAATATTCCTGATCTAGAAATGTGTCTGTTTTTCAATTCTCTTTTGAACCAATTATAACATCTGAGTGGTTCCCTCACTGATTAACAAGTAAAATGAAACCTTTGACATGTGTTTACTTTGATATCTGCATGAGAGTCGTGATTTCACCTTTCCCTGAAAACTATCTTTTCACAATTGCTGATGCCTCTACTCTAAGATTTCGGTCACTTTTTAAAAAAGATGCTTCTCACTTTACATCTGGAAATATTTGACTATATTTAAATTGCACATTCATTACTATTGTGCAATAGAAAGAGCCTGTGACAGAGCCTCACAGTGGTCCTTGGTTCTGCCATTTACCAGTTGTCATCCTTGTATAAGTGATTTAATTTCTGTGGGCCTCAATTTTTTTTTTTTCATCTTTAAAACAGAGTCACAGTGAGACTCAAAGGAGAATACATATGAAAATACGAGCAAGACTGTGAAGCACCTGAAACAGGGGCTATCACCACTACTGTTACCATATTTATGGAAGCAAGGAATTCTTGACATTAGGGAAACCCTGCTCCTCTCCCATTTCTGCCTAAGTCTGTAAAACAGGCAAAGTTGTCTTTGGCAATAGATACTCCCACCCACGAGGTCTGCCCTGTGAGTCTGCCCTTCCTCTCCCAACTTTCCCTCTTCCTTACCCTCTCTCCTTCCCGTCATTCCCTAGAAGCTATTCTGAAAGGGATCTGTTTTGTACTTTGTTCTAGGCCTTGCAAGGTGAGGATGTTCCCACCCTATTAACAGAGTAAGACTGCAGAGCTCCGAGAAGTCCTGCCTTTCTCCCAGGAGCACAGCAGGTACATTTTATAAAGACTTTCTAAGGGCCAGGCCCTCTCCTGGAATGTCCAACCCTAAGGAGAGACTTAAAGAGGACTGTGAGGCCAGGGGGCAGCTAATGCCCAAGGGAGATAGGAAGTCAGCCTCGGGTGCTCCTTGGCTGCACCAGGTACAGCCACCAGAGACTCAACATCTGCCTTGCTTCTGCAGTAAATGAGCCTGCTTATTCTCTTACAGCAAAGTGAAGCATATTAAATTAAAACATCATTCACATTTTCATACATTTAGATACACCATGGGTGAAACTGTTTCTCTTTTCTCTTCTCTCCCTCCACCCCAAGCCATACAAAACAACTTAATGCCATTTAAAGAGAGAGAGGAGAGAGAGAAAGAAAAGCTTTCTCAATACACATCAGGTCTTCACTCAAAAACTGGCATTTAGGGATATATTTTTAAAACCTCCAGTTTTGAAACTGATCAGTCCCTCAGTAACTTAATGCCATTTAAAGAGAGAGAGGAGAGAGAGAAAGAAAAGCTTTCTCAATACACATCAGGTCTTCACTCCAAAACTGGCATTTAGGGATATATTTTTAAAACCTCCAGTTTTGAAACTGATCAGTCCCTCAGAATCTAAAAATCACATAATTTGTGAACTAATAAATTCTACTGCTAGCAATTTACCCAACGGATATACCAGCAAAAACAGGCCAAAGATGTTGTACCAGGATGTTTCTGAAGCATAGTTTATAAAAATCAAAACCAAAAGATAAACAAAAACAAAATCCTAGAAACACCTAAATATCCTTAATAGGAAATGTGAAACTGGTTTTTCAAAAATGCAGACTATCCATACAATAAATATGATACTGCCATTAACAAGGACCTGGCATATCTGTATGTTGTAATGTGTCACACCCCCAGGGTAGATAATTAAATTAACAAAATAAAGTACAAAATGATGTGCAGAGTATAAACCCTTTTGAGATATGAAGTGTATCTTCTGGGAGAAAACAAAGAAACTATTTTTGAGGAGATGCACCAGGAATTAGAAAAGAAAGAATCTCTGCTAGTACAGTTCAGATGCAAGCTATGTATGTATGTATATATATCACTTTCCTTGTTTTTAAATAGCTACAGGCATTATCTGGATCCTGTGACTTGAGTTCATCTTTTTAAAGCATTTATATATTTTAAAGAAATTAATAATTGTTATTTTTATACCTCCAAAGAATATGCATGTGATTCGTAAAAAGTTTTAGGAAATAGACTTAGAGATTTGTTGTTACTACAAAACAAAACAGCTGTTATGAGTATGCAGTAAGCTATTTTTTTTGCAGTTTTCACAAAATGCTTCGTTTTTGGCAGTGGACAAAAAGCTTTTGTGAGTTCTAGCAATTCAGCTCTATCTTGCAAAAACAATGTTAAGTGTGAATTCATATAAATAATAGCAAAAAGGCAACCAAAATAATTCTACAGAATCTCAAAATGTCATCATCAAAATCTTTACCTCCCACTGGGAGGCTGACGTGAACAAGAGCATAAACAAATCAACAGGATCATTTCATGTCCTTTCCATGTTTTCTAAACTGAGTCTGCTAGCACACAAAGATAAATGTATCGTGTCAACTGCCAAAACAAACTAACAAATGTTTAAAAAGCATTCACCAAGAAAGAATAGTTTTGCTTTAGTAACAAGATAAAATTTCAAGTAACAATTCAAAAGTTGCTGTTTGTATTTAGATACAATATTTAAAAAGCAGAATATCTAAAATTAACACAAAAAAGTGTTTCTCTCTGTCATCCACATATTGAGAATTTTCCCAATGTTAAAAAAAAGCGGTCTCTTGTGAACTGATTGCTCATGATAGGGAAAGAAAGTTAGGTGCCTGCTTAATAATATACATAGAAGTAAATTCCAAATGGATTAAAAATCTTAATAGGAAAAGCAAAACTGAGAAACTTTTAGAAAAGGATATAGAATAGCTTTAATGAGCTCATAGTAAGGAAGAATTTATTAAACAGGAGTCAAAGAGCTCAAACTATAAAGGAAAAATTTAATAAAATGGACTGCAGTAAAATCTTATATTTCTGTACAAAAACAACCACCATAAACAAAATCAAATTGGGAGATTGGTAAGATATACAACTGGCAAAGAATTAGTATCCATAATTTATGAACAACACTTAAAAATCAATTTGTAAAGGACATAGTAATCTATTAAAAATGGATAATGACATTAATAAGCAATTCAAAATTGAGGAAACACAAATGACTATAAGCATATGAAAAAGTATTGCTCAGACTCATTAGCAATCAGGAAAATGCAAATTAAAACTAAAGTGAGATATCATTTCATACTCAAATCTGACAATGACAAGTGTTGACAAGTTTGTGGAGAAGTGGGAACTCTTACACCGCTGGTAATATAAACCCATACAAGCACTTTGGAGAGCAAATTTTTAACATTTGGTAAAATCAGAGATGCTCAGATCCAAAGCCCCAATCGTTCCTCTGGGTTTATGTGCTTTGCACTGGAAGACCATATATAAGAATATTTGTTGCACCATTGTTGTAATAGCAAGAAATTGGAGGGAAGAAGAATCTAAATATCTATCAAATATGGATAAATAAGGATACAGTCATAAAATACTATAAGGCAATAAGAAAATGAACTAAATATCTATGAAAAATACTAACTTAAGCACAAAACTTAAAAATTTAAAACTCAAAAAGAGAAGTTTTTTTTTACATTACTTTGGGGTCCAATTGAACTTTGGGTGATATAAACCTAGTTTAATGTTC
>NW_007730500.1:128144-130888 GCF_000696425.1 Galeopterus variegatus
AAATATGGATAAATAAGGATACAGTCATAAAATACTATAAGGCAATAAGAAAATGAACTAAATATCTATGAAAAATACTAACTTAAGCACAAAACTTAAAAATTTAAAACTCAAAAAGAGAAGTTATTTTTTTACATTACTTTGGGGTCCAATTGAACTTTGGGTGATATAAACCTAGTTTAATGTTCAGACTCTCTAGTCAATATTACTATGTTCATCTAGTATAAATATAATAATTAAGAATATGCTAGAATTGTTGGTTCCATATTATAAATCCTAAAAGTGGGTTACAATCATATTGTGGAGGGACATGAGTGTAAGGTTATAGAGTTTGGACTTTGTTATGTAAACAAGACCATTTAGAAGGATTTAGAAAGCGAGTGATACAATCACAGTGGTATTTTAGGAAGATTTGGTGGGGTGCCAGGTACAGTGTGAATTAGGTATAATAAGTAATAGGTGAGAGGGCTAGGGTGGGGGAACAGAGAGAAGAGAGCCCTACTTAAGGGCTACAGGGAAAACTGCAACTATTCTGAGACCTTTATCTGAACTGTCTAGCAATATAAAGTAGGCAAAAAATAAAAACAAAAACCAAAAAAACCTGCCCTTTAGAACACAATTATTGTAACCCAGTGCTCATGTGGCTTGATCAGCCACTGTAATGCTGTAGCCCAAGTGAAAACATGCTCTTTGATGATCTAAAGTTTAGTCTCTGGAAATAATTTAATCAGTCATACCAAACAACTTAAAAGTCAGCCTGCTTGTAGCATGCTGGGCTGAAGTTAGTTATTTATGTTCTGAACTGGAATCTGCTGAGATAAACCCTTAGAGATGTCACACCCCATTTTCTTCAGTACCCTAGGAACTTAAGAGGCACCTGCGATAAGTGATTTACAGCATCCAAATTCAGTCTTCTTATAATTAGACAAATAACTGGTTTGCTACCAGTAAGCAACAGACCAGGAACTTCTGCCAAATATCACCATATCAGAAACACCCCTCTGCTGCTGATTGGTTCTAGTAAAAATGTTTTTGGCATCTCATTCTTTGTATTTTCACCAATAACTCCCTATTTTAGGACCCTGCAACTTTAATAACTGGAGTCAGTATCTAACTGGTCTTCCCACCTCTGTCCCCTGCCCCAGTCCCCTGCCACCTAATCGAATTCATCCTGTATCTGGTTCCCCACCAAATCTTCCTAAAATACCACTGAGATGATGGCACTCCCTTGCTCAAAAACCTTCCAAATGGCTTTCTGCTATAAGGTCCAAACTCCATAACCTCACACACATGGCCCCCCAAAATATGATCTTCACTAACTTTTCCAACCTTACGTCCAATGGCCCAAAAGTCTCCCTGAAGTCTGCATTCTAGTCAAATTGGTCTTCTTCAGTTTCTCCTAAACACTTTCTCTACTCCCCCAACTCACTCAGTTCCCCAAACTTCTTTCTCTGGAAGACCCTCCTCTTACATTTCTGTCTTTCATATCCTTCTAATCCATTGAGACCCAGCTCACCTCCCTGTGGGAGGAAGCTTTTCCAGACCAGTGGGCANTCCCTATTTTAGGACCCTGCAACTTTAATAACTGGAGTCAGTATCTAACTGGTCTTCCCACCTCTGTCCCCTGCCCCAGTCCCCTGCCACCTAATCGAATTCATCCTGTATCTGGTTCCCCACCAAATCTTCCTAAAATACCACTGAGATGATGGCACTCCCTTGCTCAAAAACCTTCCAAATGGCTTTCTGCTATAAGGTCCAAACTCCATAACCTCACACGCATGGCCCCCCAAAATATGATCTTCACTAACTTTTCCAACCTTACGTCCAATGGCCCAAAAGTCTCCCTGAAGTCTGCATTCTAGTCAAATTGGTCTTCTTCAGTTTCTCCTAAACACTTTCTCTACTCCCCCAACTCACTCAGTTCCCCAAACTTCTTTCTCTGGAAGACCCTCCTCTTACATTTCTGTCTTTCATATCCTTCTAATCCATTGAGACCCAGCTCACCTCCCTGTGGGAGGAAGCTTTTCCAGACCAGTGGGCACAAAATAGGGTCATGTGCTTTCCTGCCCACGACATGACTTATCATGGCATCAAATTCTCATTAGATTAGCTTACTTGGATTACTGAATTTTCAAAAGTTAAATCTTCTCTTTACAACTAAATGGTGAGTTTCTTGAGTGTAAGGTCTCCTTAGTGTGTCTCTCACAGTGCCCAACACAATGTCTTTCATCTAGTAAATTCTAATAACTAAGGAAATTTAAGTGAGTGAGCACCAAGAGGTTAAGAAAGTTCTTGGCTGGGATAGTTTTTAAGTGAGGACATGCTACCTGCACTGGTTCCATAAAAGATTTAAAGTGGCTTACAAAGAATACAAATGCATCAAGTTAGCAAGTACGACCTTGGAATTCTTTCTTTTCCTACCGTGTACAAAATGCAATTCTAGGTACTTCAAAGGTTTACAAAGAGAAGATATATCCTTGAGTCCTTAACCTCAACAAGTTCCCAGTTGAGTGGGTTAGCACAGTCCCCAACTACTTCCCATAATATGTTGCCAATAGAGGGAACAGCACGAAGGAAGGGAGGCCAGCTCATGCTTGGGGTAAGTCAGAAGGGTCTCAGCATAGAGAGCAATGATTTCCTCAGGTATCTAAGATCCCTTATTTTGTTATCTGTAGAGTCAAGACAGTACCATATCCTTCATTTCCTTTGAATACAGTTTAATTTTTTTTCCACTTTCTATATGT
>NW_007730500.1:131291-133398 GCF_000696425.1 Galeopterus variegatus
CAGTACCATATCCTTCATTTCCTTTGAATACAGTTTAATTTTTTTTCCACTTTCTATATGTTACAGGGATTTGGAAGACAACTAGAAATCCCATGGTTTTTTGGCTTATATTAATATACGCTCTGGTCTTACAATGACAAATGTTTTAGTAAAACTGCTGTTGTGATCAAGTCAAAATTGTATTTGCAAAGCTGGAACAGGGATACAGTAGTTAAACAAATATCATACCATAGTATATGTCCCCCTTTCACAAAGGAAACTAGATAAAGGCATACAGATGGTGTAATGAATTGAATGTCCCCCTCAAGCTCATTGAAGCTTGAATTGTGTCCACAAAGTTTTATGTATTAGAAACTTGGCCCTCACTGTGATCGTTGGGAGGGTGGGAAATCCTATTACGGTAATTGAAAGGTGGGGCCTTGGGGAAGTGATTAGATTGTAGGGCCGTGCCCTAGTGAATGGATTATTAATGGTGGTCATGCGCATGGTTCTGAGGGCTTTAAAAGGAGAGCAGTATCTCTCTGCTCTACCATTTTCTACCATGTGAGACCCCTGGGTCACTGTCGCCACCACCAGGACCCTCACCAGATGTGTCCCCTGGACTTTGGACTTATCAGCCTCTGAAACTGTAAGCAATAAATTTTGTTTTCTTTATAAACCACCCAGTTTCAGGTTTTGTGTTATAAGCAACAGATACGGGCTAATACAGATGGATAATCACTAATTTCTATACTAATCTCAAAATATCTAACTGCATATCCTTTACTGGTAGAGGGCCAGTAGATCTCCCTGAATCACCATTTGTGGAGCAACGTGACAACTAAACTTGCTGGTGGGGCAATGTTTTTTATATAATGTACCCCCAAAGAGAGCTAGAGCTTCTGCAAGAGATTTTGACAGGTGGTGATGTTTTTCTAGAACCATTTCCATAATCCTAAAGTGTCCCCCAGGGACCAGAAGGCACTGGTTTTGATGTCCACTATTATACCATCTGCCATCTGTGAAGAATAGCCTGGCCCTAGGATAGGATATGAGATAAAACACAGATACTGCTTGTGTAAAGCAAAAACCTCATAAATAAGAATGTAATAAGTGGGCCATAGTGACTTTATCCTCATTGCCATTCAAGGATTGATTGTCAAGCCAAGCCAAACAGAGACAAAGAATCAGATGTGTGCATTGGCTGACTGGGGTGTATATTAAAAAACAACAACCTTAAGCTACCATTTCAGTCTCTGCTTAAAAAGTAATAAAACCAATGATTATACATATTCATTAATCATTGTTTAAAGATAATAAAGGAGATATTTGTGCTAGGAAGAATATAAATGGTATATCCAGTGACAGCTATCTAAACACGAAGGCAGGGACAATATTAAGATTAGCAGTGCACATGACAGGGTAGTCTAAAAATATAAAATGTCCTTAAATCTAGTGACCAACATGTAGATAAACATATGACTCCACAGCTTTGTACTTTTAAAAAGCCAACTTAATGCAATGATGCTTTAAATTACATCTATCTGAAATAGTTTTGAAGAATGTGCTTCTGAACATATTAATAACTCTGGAAGGAAGAAGACATACTGGCCTGTCCAGATCTACCTGTGGGACTGTGGCTGCTAGCATCAGCAGGAAATAAAAAGAGGGACAGGAAATGGACAAGCCTTGATCAGAATTTGGGAGAACTGCTTTTTCAAATCTTCTGACCTGTTGAACTCCGGGCCCTTCTCTACCTCGACCTTTGGGAATTTTGTCATCCTCGGTGCCTCCTGACACCCCAGCTTCAACACAATGGCAGTTCTAACTCCAAATCCCTCCTGAACCTTGCTATCCTCCAGACCCCAAATTCTGACCCTGTAAATGGGCCTGCTCAAGTCCTGCTGAGTCCTTATCCTAACTGAAGGAAGATTTTAACCTCATATGATCAACAGGTGCAAAGATCACAAAAATGCTTTTCAAGAATTTTTATCTCACATCTCAAAATGATGTACTAGAAAAAACTAAAAACAGGGCTGGCTGATTAGTTCAGTGGTTAGAGTGTGGTGCTGATAACACGAAGGTCCAGGGTTTGATGCCTATACCAGCCAGCTACCAAAAAAAAAAA
>NW_007730500.1:134374-156948 GCF_000696425.1 Galeopterus variegatus
AAAAAAAAAAATACAAACTAAACTAAAAACAGAGTGATTTCAAAGCCACTCAGTAAGGAAATCTGGATTTGTTGCTACGCAATACAGAGAACACTCAAGGAGAGCAAAATGATTCGGTCTTAGGAGATAGTGAGCAGAAAAGGAATGATTTCTCACTTGCATGTTCACCAGTAAAATAATGTTTCACCATTAGTTCAGCCTCAGAACCATTCTGGTAAAAAAGGCGCTACTGTAATTGTTCATTCTGGGTGATGGATATATAGATGTTCACTTTACTATTTTATCTGCTCTTGTGGATATCAAAATTTTTTACTGAAAAATTTTACTAAAAGCTACCAAATGGTACACTTTAAAAGGGTGAGTTTTATGGTATGTGAATTATATCTCGATTTTAAAAAAATATGTTTTCCAGAGAGGAGATTGGAGAAACTGAGGCACATAGAGAAACAAAGTCATTTGTCCAAAGCCACATGGGACAGCCATGAAGCCATGAAAAAATGTACAAACGTGGACAAAATCTAAAGCAGCACTTTATTCTCTTTAGTCATTCAATTAAAGAGAAAAAATCTTTACAAAATCCTTTTAGTCTTGTGGTTAAAAAAGAAAAAAATGCAGAGACCTTTCCAAAGCAGAGTTCAAAAGATATCCAACAGCTTTTGATGACTGTACTTGAATAGATAGGGGTCCTCTTTAGCTAATTTATCCTTTAATGGCTGGGTTTTACCTCCAAACTGAAAAAAAAAATAAAATGACAGTTTCATGAATAAACTCCTAGTTGGATCTACAAGAGATGGAAACTGAGGCATAGTAAAAAAAAATAGGGAAACTGGATGGTAAAGGAAGGGAAGATAGACCTGTTATATTTGCAGAGTGGTCAGGATGAACAAGGACATACTCTATTAAGACAAACGAGGAACATGATTCCCTTTAAATGACAGCATGATTAAGAAGCTAAAATGTCTTAGTAATATGGAGAAAAAGTAGTGTCTTCTCACATCACAAAAAAGAAAGGTACCTAAAATGTCCAGAATAGGCAGAGAAAGTACAAGACAGTCATCATCTGAACAGAAACAAATGAAAAGGTGATGTGATTTTTGAGTAACTGGGGAATGTGAGAAAAGAATCCATTTGATCTTAATGCTTGGAGTATTCTCCTTAAAGAACCACAGGTTTGGTTACATAGAATTGCATTTCTTTCTTTAGTTTCCAGTGCTTAGAATAAGCCTATAGACAAAGCATGGCAAGTTTAATTATAATAACATCAGAACGTAAATGACAAATTTGGGTAATGTAAAAGTCATGATAGAATTGGTGGAGTTCAGGAGTTAGAGTGAAGATGCTGAGAATAATTAGGGAATTAGTTCTTCAACTCACATCCTAGTGAGTCCATAGAGTCTAGAGTTGTAAATGACAAATTTGGGTAATGTAAAAGTCATGATAGAATTGGTGGAGTTCAGGAGTTAAGAGTGAAGATTTTGAGAATAATTAGGGAATTAGTTCTTCAACTCACATCCTAGTGAGTCCATAGAGTCTAGAGTTAATAGAACTAGGGGCAGAAGTACAGTGCGTGTGCTAAATCTTTATCTTCCAGAGGGAGGGATCTAAAGTTAACGCATGAAGAAAGAGCCATGTAGATAGAGTTTCAGGTGTTACCCTTCAGAACAATAGCAGTGTTAAAAGTATTATTCCTAGTATGTAGAGTAATTGGGGCAGGATATCTCTTCTTTTTACTTAATACCATTCAGTATATATTTGATATATATTTTTTACATCATACATGCATTGCTTTTATCATAATTTACTAATTTTTTAAAATCACAGAACAAGAAAAAAAATGAATAACAAATGAACACATAAAGACATTTTTTGCCATCAAAAACATGAACCCATTGGATATGGCAATTTCCCACTTCAATCCAGATGGTCAAATGCCAACTCAATTGGCATTCAGGCAATGTTAAGTCTGTGCTTGGATGCTAGGAAATAAACTGAATACAGCCTAACAGGCTTAAAGGAAGCCCAACCACTCTCTTTTTCTGCTAGGGCATATTTCTATTAGTTAAAATAAAGTAAAAGGAGTAATAAATGTCCTAGCCTTGAGTACAACAGATGGACTCCCTATTTTCAGCCAGAATAAGGATAGCTATTTCTTAAATAACTTCAAACCTATTAGCACCAATTTTTTAAGTCTAAATTTGAGCATACAATGTGCAACTATAAGACACAGAGAAAGAATTGTCATCAAATTACTTAACAGTGTTTCAAGGCTATAAATGGAGTCTCTTACAATAAAGTAGATAGTTTAACACACATTTATATGATTCTTAACTAAGTCTGGCAAATGCTAGTAAGTATCTCAAAATTTTAATAATATTTGTTTTGTTAGTTATAGAAAGAATTTCATTAAAGAATAGACATTTTAAGCTTTTCATTCTTGTAGCTTATGCTGCATATAATAAAAGCAAGGAACATTAACATGAATGGACAATTAGAGGTTTTGAGCAGAAATTTTACCCCTTCCCTACATTCTCTTAAGGAAATTTTTTGTTACTTTGCTTGGGACTGTGTAGAAATAAGTGATCTTCGGGGCCGGCCCGTGGCTCACTCGGTAGAGTGGGTGCTGATAACACCAAGGCCCCGGGTTCAGATCCCATATAGGGATGGCCGGTTCGCTCACTGGCTGAGCGTGGTGCTGACAACACCAAGTCAAGGGTTAAGATCCCCTTACCGGTCATCTTTTTTAAAAAAAAAAAAAAAGAAATAAGTGATCTTAGGGGACTTCCACCGCTTCCCTTGGAAGTCTTCCTTATTTTACCCAGGAGGAAATCTGGGCATTATTAAGTCATAACTCCTACACATCCTCCTAGGGGACTCACTAAAATTGAAAATTGTGGGTATGGAAAGGAAGTAGCTGCAGCCTAAAATTTACACGTACAGGAAAATTTGTACTATACCAATTAGGTATAGTAACTTGATATTGTAATGTGGATAGTATTAGATACGGTAACTTGTATTTATACTATATTATATATAGTAACTTGGACAGAATCGATATGGAAGCAGTCCTTTAAGAAAAAGTTCTGCTTTTCTGGGGGTGATATACAGGCTGCATGCAAGTCAGAGAAAATGCTGTCTTAAGCACTTTGGAAACCACTTAACAATATGTGACCTTAAAGAATTATCCTAGACAACACCTTAATAGGGTTATTCTTAACATAAATCCATGAAAGTAATGAAAGAGGTTAGATTTAAAATCAAAAGACCTGCCAATAACTGGGAAGAACTATGAACGACATATATAAGAAAAATGGTTAATATTTTTAGGGAAAGAAAGGAAGGGACATTATCCTGTCCCCTCACCCATCCCCTCCCCCAAATCAGGCTGTTCACAAAGTGAAGTACATGGAAAAAGGTCAGATTGATTATTAATCATAATCGTGTAAGTTCAAATAATAAGATTATTTTTGTTCCCCACAAACAACTGACAGAGTTTGTTTTTAAGTTCAAATCCAGAAATGGATTGTGACGGCACCATTATAATCTGCTAGGAGAAGTTCAAAATGATACAGTCTTTCAGGAAACAAGCTGGCAACATGTCTTTAAATTATGGTACTTTCATCACTGGAATATTATGCAGTCATAAAAAGAATCCTGTAGAAGTTTTCAAAGACACCGAGAGTTGTTTATGGAAAACCATAACAACACTTAAGTACAGAAAAATTACTTTTTTGTCAATTACATGAAACACAATCTATTCATAACTTATGAACTTTCTGTATTTAATGAGAATTTTAAGGGTTACTTTTAGGGCAAAACAGATTGTTTCTACTCTTAATTTTCATGGATTTTGCTTACTTTAGCAGAAAGCTAGCTTTGAATCTCAAGCTGATTTCCTTCTAATGAAATATGAATGCTCTAAGAGAAATCAAAAAGTAATCTATTTTTAGATTTTGCATTATAAAATAAAGGCTCCACTAAGAATTTTTTTGAAAGTCCCTGAATATTTTTTAATTGCTATGTTTATTTCACTTTAAATATTATAAAAGCGATTAGTTAGATGCAAAATGCTAAAGTATCTCTAATGACTAACAACTTCCAAAAGTACATGTTGGACACTCCATCTGTAAAAGGTAAGCAGAGATACTCAGTTTTCTCATCTGTCAAATGGGGTAATAATAATATTTACCTCAAGGACTGATGTAAGGATTAAATTAGTTAATCTGTGTAGAAATCTTTTTTTTTTTTTTTTTGTCTTTTTTCCGTGTCCGGCAACGGATCGCAACCCTCAATGTCGCCCCCGTACCGGACCGGGACCGGCAATGGGATCGCAACCCTCGGCATTGCTCCCGCACCTCGCTCAGCCAGTGAGCGGGAACCGGTCTATATGTGGGATCCGAATCCTCGGCGGGAGCGCCGCTGCGCTTCCCAAGCGGCGCACTAACGCAGTGCGCCACCGGGCCGGCCCTAGAAATCTTATAATATTGATATTGGCATACAGTATCCCAATAAATGTTAGTTTCTGTAATTATTCCTATTACTACTCCTATTAAGAAGTAGTATTCCTTTTAAATTATTATTATTACTACATCTGAGCACACAAGGAATAGCAGTAATATGATTACAGCAGAGTTAGAGCAACCAGAAAAAGCAACTTCAAGGTAATTTTTCCTAAAAGTGAAGATTTAGCATAGCTTCTAGAATTAAGAATTTATTTTCTATTGGTGTTGATTTTCGGACAATGGAACCTAGATATTATTAGCATTCTAGACAATGTGCCCTGAATAGTTGAATGGAAGAACTCTTAGAGTAAGTGGCCCAATTAGCTACTAAAGGCACCACATATTTTAGAACTCGGGAAAACTAAAGTTTCATAGCAGAACCACTTGTACTTTTTGAAGTTCAAATTGCCAGACTCAGATACACCACCAGATTTCTTGCATAAATTAGATACAACCATCTTGGATCTTACTGTGAAATAATTTGTTTTCTTAACAATTTTAAATTAGTCCAAGTGGTAGATAATACATTTTTTTAGTTCTTTCTCTCCTCTTTATTTTTTTCCTTCTCGAAAGCATAAGGAGTTCTTGAACCTCTAAAAAGCATAACAATCCTCTTTCAAAACCTTTCCAGGGAAGTTACTGTGTTAATAATACATTTCGAAAACAAAAACCTTAAAGTCTGTGTTAAAGATCAGGCCTGGCCGAGCGAGGCTGCCAGCTGCCTCTGCCTCCTGTTGCCCATCACAGAACCTTATTTGTATGGGTTGACAGGCAGGAGGAGAGAGGGTGGATGCTGGGCAATGGAGACAGCCTGGTTCTGTTTCTCAGTCTTGCAACACAGGCAAGGTCTAACCTCCATAAAAGAGACTGATGTTAAAGAAGAAAAAGCTGCTCTCTGGACAGACTTTCCAAAACACAAAAAACACAAAGCATAAATAGGGCTTCTTTGGGGACCCAAGACAAAGCGAGACAAGAAGTTTGGGAGAATATTCTCATTTCTGTAAGGACCAACAGGAATGAAGCCCCTACTGGCAACCTGAGGTGGGAGACCAAGAGACACCACTTGGGCACAGAAGCAGAAGTTCTGTGATGAGACCACAACTCTGTCAGTGTGCTCTCACGGGCCTCATTACAGGGTCACCCCTGTGGAAGAAGGTGGTGTAAAATCACAGTGAAGCACCTGTGCTTTGGAGTTAGACGAGTTTCAATCAAAGTTTCAAATCAAAGTAAATATCAGTTTTCCTTCTACCTCACTGGCCAATTAGTCTCAGGCTCTCTTTCTATTTCTTCCTTCTCTGTTCACCCTCTAAACTTCATTCCTCAACCATCTGGGGAGAAGAAGCAGGTGTTATTTTAATTTTACTTAAATTAATTTTAATCCAGTGCAGACCAATACTACTGTAAGATGCAATAAAAATGAATTACCAAAACAACGAAATCAAAAGGCATATGACATGCAAGTACTCATTTGCTGTAACTGCTATAAATTTTCCTAATGCTTACCCTCAATTTCTGTTTCTATCTCATTGCCAACAGTAGTAGGCAGGGCATGGAACAGTACCAGGCTGTGGACCACCTTTGAGTAGCACACTCTAGAGAACGCACCTCCATCTATCAGCTCTTCCTAGGTAATGTGCCCGAGCTTTATACTGATAAATCTCCCATTTAAAGCTCCCAACTTACTTCCCCCCAAGATAGAGACTCAGGTGTCCAGCTGCCCACCTGACCACCCCTCTTGAATGTCTCAGAGGTATCTCAAATTAGCATGTGCAGACAGAACTCTTGATGGTAGCCCCACTCCAAAACCTGTTTCCTCTCTCCCTGTCTCCCCAGATAGGGAGAAACAGAACCACCGTCCTCCTTCCCCTCTCCCCCGGGTGCGCTCTCTCCCTCGGGCTCCATCCACTCCACCAGATTCCTGTCCACTCCCCTCCAAAATATGCAACAAATTTGTCTGTTTGTCCTCGGCCTGCTGCCCCACCCTCCCCAGCCAGCATCCTCTTTCCCTGCCTCACGAGAAAGGCAGCCAGTTTTCTCCCTACTTTCTCGCCCACCTGTGTAGAACTGACTCTCTACAAAGCAGCAAAAGTAAAGTTTTTAAATGTGAGTCAGATCACATCATGACCCTGCTTAAAACCCTCCAGTGGATTTTCATTACTGCCAGAATAAAATCAAACTCTTATCATGGTACACAGACCCTACACGGCCTGGGCTTTGCCTACTTTTCATGGATAACTATATTCCAGACACATGGACCTTCATTCTGTCCCTGAAACACACCAAGTCCCCTTCGGTTCAGGACATCTAAGTCTTCTGTTCCCTCTGCCTGTGACACTCATCCTCCAGACCTTCCAGGGGCTGGCTCCTTCCTCCCATTCAGACCTCAGCTCAAAGTCTCCTCTCCAAGCGGTTTTCCCTGACCCTCCAAAGATGCCCAGTCATTCTATTTCACATAACCTTGCATGACTTTCTTCCTTGCCCTTATCACTATCTGAAAATGTCTTGTTTGCTGTTTGCTTATCTGTCTCCACCTCTCCCCATCTCTCGACAGATCACAAACCCTTGACAACAGGGGCCCCTAAGGGTGTTGTTCATGCAGCAGCCCAGCACTTGATCTGTTGATCTATACCTGGAACATAGCTGGTTCTCAAAAAAAAAAAAAAAAAAAAAAAAAATTGAGTTAATGAATGAGTGAATCCTAAAAATGCCACTTAATAACTGAGTCTTTAATCTCAGTGCCTCCATTTCTTCATCTATAAAATGGAAATGCTAATGCCTGCCCACCTGGTGACCGTGGGAATACATTCACTCATAAATGGGGTAATGTCTCGAAAGCACTTGCACAGGGCCTAGCTGTTGGCATTCTATGAATGGCAGCTACTTTTTAAAAGTAGCTCGTGCACAGTGGACAGTGATAAGGAGCTTACGTTGGAATATATGAGATACTTCCTTGGCTCTCCCAGAAAAGTTGGGGAGAGACTTTCAGGGAGGAAAATTCTGAGTTCTTCCAGTTTTTCAGGTGAGGGCCACTGAGCCAGCAACCCTTGGATACTTGTGCGAATATGCCCTCAGAAGCACGTGCTGGTGGCAGGCCCTGGGGGGTTTGATGTGCATTTCCATTCATACATCTTCCACATGAAAATACCAAGCTCGGTTTGCAGATGTCTCAACCGAACCTGGAATTTCATATTTAAAAGGAACCTTACTTGACAACCCACTATTTTTCTCAAATATGCCATATATCCAGTTTTAGAATCTTTTTCAAAGGAAATGGGTGATAAACAATCATGCTCTTTTGTGTAACATCCTACTAAGAGCAGCAGAGAAAACAGAACGTGTGTTCTCTCTGATTAGTCCTCTTGATTCAGTCTTCATAAAATTCACATAGAGTGCTATAGTCACATTACTACATCTAAATCAAGAGTAATACATTTCACTCTCCAGCATTATTATAAATTAAGGTTTTCCCTCCTCAACCCTCCCGATCCTGCCAGCCTGTCAGAGTATATCTGAACAAGGGCCAGCTGATTTTACTCAGTGATGTCTCACTCTTAAAATTATCTATTTTTCTTTTATTCTTTGATGTATTTTTATCATGCTCTTATAAATCTATGTTTATCAACAATTTTTCAACAAACGGGGAATTAGGCCATTAGAAGCCTCTTGCTGATGTGGTTCCTAAGAATACATTAAGGATATTAGAGAAGGGGTGATGATGACGATTCAGAAATTTCCTGGAGTGCCAGAGCTCCTCCTGTCAATCCCCTTGTTTGAGAAACAGGGAGTTATAATAGCACACAAAGAAACAGGCATGCATCTGTGCAAATTGGTTGATTTTTTTTTCAAGCCTGAAGAAAAGAAAATAGGAAATTATGAGTGTTTGTAAAAATTGTTACTGAAGGGCTTCTTATTTCAACAAAGTGCCCTTCAACCTTCCAAGCCTGGCGTTTCCACGTGATTGATTCAACTGGACCAAACTGGAGAGCCAGGCATGGACCCTTCCTGTTCTTCAACCTGTAGGTGCATCAGACAGGGAAATGCTGATTCTGTGGTTCATAAAAGGTTAGCACTTGATATGTTAAATCAAAAAATAGTTCATGTCATTTAAAGAGGGGTAGAATGCAGTAGAACTGATATCAGATGTGTGGATTCTGAGGAGAATAAAGAAGAAATTTGTTTGTAAAAATTGTTACTGAAGGGCTTCTTATTTCAACAAATTGCCCTTCAACCTTCCAAGCCTGGCGTTTCCACGTGATTGATTCAACTGGACCAAACTGGAGAGCCAGGCATGGACCCTTCCTGTTCTTCAACCTGTAGGTGCATCAGACAGGGAAACGCTGATTCTGTGGTTCATAAAAGGTTAGCACTTGATATGTTAAATCAAAAAATAGTTCATGTCATTTAAAGATGGGTAGAATGCAGTAGAACTGATATCAGATGTGTGGATTCTGAGGAGAATAAAGAAGAAATTATCCAAACTTTCCCACTGCTATTTTTTAGTTTCCTGAAAATAAAACTGAAGTCTATGCTATGGCATCAATTTATCATTGATTTTGAGTTAAGAATTTTTAGAAGGCAGCATACTTTAATCACAAATACTTTATGGCCCTGTTATAGGAAGGAATAAGGAATTGTTTCTGTTCGATGGATTTGTGCCATGAGAGCAGGTGAGGAAAGAAGTTCAGTATTGTAGCCAAATGCTATTTAAGGGTTAATTATCCTATTGGATGGTTTCAACTACAAATTATCTCTCATCTCTGCTCCTTTACACTACTGTAGTTCCTTAGGACTATCCTTGTAGCTTAAAAGTTAATTTTCCCTCATACTTCTTCCCCCAGACCAAAGCTCCTTTCTTCTCAATGCTGGCTGATTGAAGCTAAGTCAAAAGAAAAACAATCAGATTTAACTAACTCATTTATAGGACCTTTTGGTGACACTGCATTTTGAAATAGGACATTGATTAACCCAACCCAATCTTTGATCACTGTACCTTCAGGCAACATAGCAAGGAGGTGAGATGAAGAAGAGATATATTCAAACTTCAAAATCATGCCCAGTAACATCACATTAGCCTCTATCATGTTACACAGCCATTACTAGAATAACAATGACAAACATTTTTTTTGGAAAGGTTGATGTGACTGATCTAATTAGAATTGCATCTCTCATAGTGTTTTAACTTGACTAATACAATGATAATAATTTAAAAAATAATAATAAGGGAGGTGAGGGGAAGAACTGATACTCTTTAAGCCCTTTCCATACATTTGGCAATTGAACTAGTTACCTCACTTTATTTGCGTATTTACTCCCCTAACTCTATTAGTAGTTATTACTATCACCCTTTTACAAAGTAGGAGAGTCTGGGGCTAGGAAGATTTAAGTATGTACTCAATTCACACAGCTGGTAAGAGGTGGAGGCAAAATCTGAACTCAAAAATCCATGCTCTTTTTGTATACCCTGCTGCCTTATAATTTCAACTCAAAAAACAATTACTAAGTACCTACTAGGTAGAAGGCACTATGCTAAAATTTAAAAAGTGAGCAAGACACGTAATGCAGTCAGACAGTCCAAGGTCTGAGTCTTGGCTCTGCTATTTACCAGCTGTATGACCTTGGGCAAGTTGCTAAACCTCCCTGAGTTTCATTCTCCTCACCTTTAAAATAGGGATAATATAAACCTCAGATGGTTTTTGTTAGGATGAAAGTTTGTAAATAGCAATTGCTGATATAAATTGAGTGTTTACTATGAGTCAGCCATAGTCCTAAATCATTTTTCTGTATGAACTCCTACAATTCTCCTCTAAGAGTTCCTGTGAGACACTTGCTATTTATATAAGAGGGAACAGGCATGGAAAAGTGAGGGAACTTGCCCAGGTTTACCAGCTGTTAAGTGGCAGTACTGGTATTTGAACCTAGGTAGCCAATGCTCTTAACAACAATGCTAAGTAGTAGTTAAGAATCTATTCTCTTAACTACAATGCTATCCTGCCTTTCACTGCCTGAAACAATAAATGGGCTCAATAAATGGTAGCTTAAAAACATTTCCTGTCTAAGTATGAGAAATACAATTTAAACAAATATATAAATCTCTATAGTGCAAGGAAGGTTATTACTCAAGATGAGAGACTCCAAAACAGCAAAAGAGATCTCTCATGAGAAAAGTCTTCATATAATATAATATGGACCTTAGAAAACAGACAACATTTTGCCAGAAATTGGTGAAGAAAAGGGCATTCCAGGTGGAAATAAAGTCAAAATCACAATTGTGCTTGGGAAAGATGAACAATCTAGATTGACTTAAGCAAAGGTTTCAAAGACAGAAAAATTAAGTGGGCTACTTTGGTTGTGAAGAGCCTTGAATGCCAAGTAGAGGAATCTGAAGGCAATTCAAGAGACCATATAGGTTGTCTGTAGGTGCAAAAGAGACAACCTACAGAATGGGAGAAAGTATTTGCAAACTATGCATCCAACGAGGGATTAATATCCAGATATACAAAGAACTTAAACAACATAACAGTAAAGAAACAAGTAACCCCATTAAAAAACGGGCAAAGGAGCTGAATAGACATTTCTCAAAGGAAGTTATACAATGGCCAACAGATACATGAAAAAATGCTCAACATCAGTCGGCATCCGGGAAATGCAAATCAAAACCACACTGAGATATCATTTCACCCCAGTTAGACTGGCTGTTATCAAAAAGACAGAGAATAACAAATGCTGGTGAGGATGTGGAGAAAGGGGGGCCCTTTCTACACAGTCAGTGGGACTGTAAATTAGTATAGTCTTTATGGAAAACAGTATGGAGGTTCCTCAAACAACTACACATAGAACTGCCATACGATCCAGCAATTCCACTGCTAGGTATATAACAAAAGAATGGAAATCATCATGTTGAAGGGATATCTACACTCCCATATGTATCATAGCTCAATCTACAATAACCACGAGTTGAAACCAACCTAAATATCCATCGACAGATGACTGGATAAAGAAAATGTGGTATATATACTCAGTGGAATACTACTCTGCCATAAAAAAGAATGAAATCCTGCCAGTCACAGCAACATGGATGAACTTAGAGAAAATTATGTTAAGTGAAATAAGCCAGGCACAGAAAGAGAAATACCATATGTCCTCACTCATAAGTGAGAGACTTAAAAAAAATAAACAAATTTAAAAAAAGAAAGAAAGAAAAAAATACAAGAATCATAATAATTTGTTGAACTTTCAAAAGGAGAGACCAAAAGTGAAACCACCAGAGGTGGGAAAGGTGGAGGGGAAGGGAGAAATTGGTAAAAGGGCTACAAAACAATAATTTGTTGAACTTTCAAAAGGAGAGAACAGAACTGAAACCACCAGAGGTGGGAAAGGTGGAGGGGAAGGGAGAAATTGGTAAAAGGGCTACAAAAAAGGGCCATGAAAACTGATTATATTGTATAATGTTGAATATAATTATCTTAAATGATTACATTGTGTAATGTTGAATATACTAACTATCCTGATTTAAGCAATACATATTGCATACAGGTATGGATATTCAACACTGTCCCCCACATATATGTACAATAATTATGTAATGACAATAAAAAATTTTTTAAAAAGAGGCATTGAGTTGTCATGGAATCAGGGGTCATGCAATCAAGGTCAAGCTTCAGAAAATTAATTTGTCAGGGATGCACAGAATGGATTAGAAAGGGAAGAGATGACTGATATTGATTACAGTTGACCATATGTACTAATGACCCAGTTTACAATTCTAATTGCTTTCTTTACATATTCTCAAAATTTAGGAAGAGGATTACATTAAATTCATTACTGAAAGGTCATTGAAATCCATGGCATAATCATACTTGCACTGCTGAACTACCAAAAAGACAGGGGAAAAGACAAGCCACGTACCAAAAAGACAAGCCACGTAAAATCCTGTTTTTGAATATCTTCCATCTTAATGGGAATCATGAACTAAGTTTGAAGGAGGCTGACTACATTCATCTCTGTTATTTTTCAGTTTTTTAAAAGCATACATAGTGTTATAAAGACATAAAATTAGATGCTATCTCTGGTTTGCCAGCTTACAATATGCAATTTATACAAAAAGTGACCCAAAAGGAAAAGTGCAGTTCAATTCTGCAGCTATGCTTCTGCTGTAAGACGTGCAGAGACTGACACAAAGCCGACAATGAAAACGTTATCTGCTCCTGTTTTAATATAGCTCCAGGCCTTCAGAAGTCTGCGGTGTGTGCCTGTCTCTCTGCTCTGTTTAATGTGTATGCATGTCCAGTAAATTCATCTCTTCCCTCCATTTTGCCTGCTCTCAAAACACTTAAAACATCCTGGTGCATATCACAAAAGACCAAGCAAGACGGCAGCTGAGATTTTTGACCAAAGGCATACCTGTACGTAATCTGTGTCCCAAGGGATTTGTCTCTAGCTCAGATAAAATGCCAGAATTAAGATTGCTTAATAATTTAATTGATATACCATTACAAAATTCATGGGTTACTGAAAATAAAATGATTTATCATCAGACATCTTGATTTTGAAGCCTAGTCACACCCTTTATGGGGTAGTTATCTCATTTTACAGCTTTTCCTTTCTGAAACCAGAGAAGGAAGGGGTTTGCCTTCCTCTAGTATTTATTCTTCTGGACTATATCAAGTGCCCTAAGCTGAATGTTAGGCAATAACTGCCCATTATCCACTGGCTACATTTGCTTCTTTTTGTTTCAACAATGTAAGTGATCTGTGGTCCAGGATATACTCTTTGTTTGCTAGCTACAAGTTCTAACAAAGCTAAGTTTTATTCATACAGTTATTCACAAGTTAGAACAATAAACACACACACACACAAACATACCCCACAAACCCCAAAGGTGACCAAACACTGTATAAAGAAATAGCCCGAAGCCACTGATCAGGGAGATCAGGGGTTCTCATGTTTTATTTAAAGGTATATTCTGTTCAAGTCAACATTTAACTAAGTGGGTTTGTCTGCTCAACACACTCCTATGGTTTCCATCTCACTCACAGTGAAAGCCAAAGTCCTTAAGGTGGTTCACAAGACAGCACATGGCTGGTCCTCCACCGCCAACCCCACCCCCTCCTGATCTCTCTGACCTCCCCTCCTATGGGCCTCACTGTGCCTTAAACACTCCAAGCACATTCCTGACTCAGGGCCTTTGCAAATGCCCTTCCCTACATCTGGAATACTCTTACCCCTGCTCTTACCCCAGATGCTCATGTGGCTTACTTTATCTCCTCCTGCTCTTTGTTAAGTGTCATCTTCTCAAAGCCTTCTCTGAGGTCACCCCTATTCCAGACTCCCCATCCCCCATCCCGTCTCATTTTCTAGAGAGCGTTATCACCATCTGATATGCTATGTGTTTTACTTACTTATATTTCATAAATAACAATGTTTACATGAACAAAATAACATAACTCTAAATGTAAGCTTCCGAGTAAGCTCCCATTGCCAAGGGTTTTTTTTTTTTAATCTGTTTTGTGTGCTGCTACAGCTACTACTCCTAAGACAGCAGGTACTTAATAAATATTGTGGAATGAATGTTCTAGGTATTAGGCATAGAGATGACTAAGATACTGTTCCTACTATTCAGATGGTAAGAGTATCCATGAATATTGCTCCCCAAATAAAATCAAGCCTGTCAATTTATTTCCACTAGGGTCTTTGTCAGTCTGGTGATGAAGTTAACTTTACTGAATCATTACCAACTCTTCTTAGAGATGTAAATTTAAACTCTCTTCATAGTGTGAACATTTATAAATAATCCTAGTTTAAGCAGAACACAAAACCCAAAGAAAGACTAGGAAATAAATTTGAAAAAGACAGCTCATGAAAGTAAAATTGTTGTTGATAATATTCTCAGCAAAGCTAAAGGTGGAGAGAATACATCCCTTCTGCCATAACTTTCTTTGTTAATGTTCATAATCTCCAAAGCATACTACTAAATTTTAAAACTATATTACATATGACAAAATTTTCCTTTAAAACATATTTCTCCCAGCATTCTGCAAATGAAATATATTTCCACTAAATGTCATCCCTTCTCTTTTATGACCTAGTCAAACAATAAGATATTAAAAACAATTTTTACAAAACAATTGTCTTAACAAGGAAAGTTGTATTTTATAGATTTCATTTAACATCCAACATCAATTTATAAAGAATATCTTCTCCTGCAATGGATAATATAAAAGTAGAAATCATTGTATTTACCATAAAAGCAGGCAATAAGTATGCAAGAACTATTGCCCTGAATTCTCTACTTATAATTCCTTTTCGTAATTGAGTAGGATATTATATAATTTGACTATCATGATTCTGCAGACTGAAGTGCTTGATGGACAATCTGCCTTAACTACCAACTTTATCAAAAGGAAGAGAAAGAAAGACATTCAATCACTGATAATTTACTGAAAAGTCAGAGAACCATAAGGTAAACAAGTGCCGCTCTGAATGAATACCCAAATAAGTAATCCTTATTTCCCAAATTTGCATTTCCTCTTTGCCAGATAAATGTTTGTTTATTTATTTACTGGTGCTAGAAATGACATTAGGAGGAATGGGAAAAAACAAAGAAGATAACCAACATTTTCCTAGTCTTTCCTATTCCATGCATAAGCTGGCATTTAAATTCTTTTATAAGTTAGATATGATTGTCTCATATGAAGCCTTAAAAGTCAGTCTTCTAAATAAATTCATTCAATGAACCTAATGAACATCACACAGCATTTTCCAAAAGCAAAGTAGGCTCTGTTAGTTTTATGTTTGGGCTCCTTGATTGGAATATGTTATAAGCATTATTAAAACTGGTACACAACAAACAAGCTCATGTGCAGGGGGAAGAGGAGGGACAATGGCCACACGCACTCTCTTTCCTTTCACTAACGGGCTTTTCATTTTTGTCAGCTTGAGAACTCCAAATCTATTGCATGCTTCTCGGAAATTGTATGAGCTCTCCTAGTAAACAAAAAGTGTATTTAATCACATCATGCAAAGGCAAAAGTGATAAATTGCCCCAAATTTTAGTGCCATGATTTGGGATGACAGCCAGCACCTTCCCCAAACCCTTTGCCCAAGTAACATTCCATAAAATGCTGCCAATATCCGTTCCTGTCTGCTGAAACTCCAGCCAAGATTAAGCATTACAGGAATTTAGTAAAAGTAATTAATCACATCATGCAAAGGCAAAAGTGATAAATTGCCCCAAATTTTAGTGCCATGATTTGGGATGGCAGCCAGCACCTTCCCCAAACCCTTTGCCCAAGTAACATTCCATAAAATGCTGCCAATCTCCGTTCCTGTCTGCTGAAACTCCAGCCAAGATTAAGCATTACAGGAATTTAGTAAAAGTAAAACTGAGTCATCTGACCTGGAAATTCATTTTTAGTTTCAGGACTTGAAAGTGGAAGAGCCTTCCGAGATCATCTAGGGAATAGATGGGAATCGGAAATAGGGAATGGGGGTCCAGAAGGGAGGTCTGTTGTACGGTGTGTCCATGATCACACAACTGGAGAAGAGCTCCAGCTAGAACTCAGGTCTCCTAACTCCTTGTCCAACTCGCTCTAGAACGTACTGCCTCCTGTGGAGTACCTGCCATTTTGATTATTTTTAAGTGGAGACATTTGGACTCAACCTTAAAAAGAATTAATTTTCAAGTTTCATTTTTTTTTTTTAACTGAGGGTAACAAGTGGTCATGAATAAGAATAAATAATCCAGCTTTGGGGAAATACATCAGCATCAGATTATTTTGTGATTGCCTTGACCTAAAAGCAATGGATCTCTTGCTGTCAATCATTCTGGGAAAAATTAATCCTGTAACAAGCAATGAGGTTGGCTTTAAAGGAAGTGAGGGGAAGTAAATATTGTTTTTCCTCTGGGCTAGAAGTGGTCTGTCCCTTGGTATAAATAAAGGAAACATCTATAACATTTTACAGTGGTGGAGAAATAAGCTACTTCTAGCAAGGCAGAGACTAGATGTGGGCAAAGCAGGAGGCAGCATAGGCAGAGAGCCTAGGGCAAGTCGACCACAGAGGGGGCTTTGAGGAATTCTCTGCACCTAGCTCTCTCTTCGTTACCTCTGAACCATCAATAATGCCTCAGTAAAAGTTATAGACGAAGACCAACAGCTACGCTCTAAAGATCTCAACACGATATGTGCACAAAGATGTTCAGTGCAGCATTGTCGGTAAAAAACAAACAAGAAAATACCTTTCAATAAGGGACTAGTGAATCAGGTATGGTACAATCATATGATTAAACACTATGCAGTCATAAAAAATGAGCTATATCTGTATGTACTAATATGGAAAGGTCTCAAGATATACGTGAGAAAGGCAAAGTAGGTTTGTTTTTTTTTTTTAAGTAGGTAAGTAGGTAGACAGTATTTTTATAGGTAGATAAATGGATCCATTTTAATGTCCTAGTATATAGTAACTTTACTCTAGAAAAGAATGTCAAGAAACTTATAATAGTGGTTATTGTAAGTTTCTACTTAGACAAAGAGGGGTTAATATGAAGATTCTAACCTAATGCTTTGGGTTCTTTGGCCGCTTGGGTTCTGGAAAAAGCTAGGCTTTTCATTTGTGTTATTTAAATTGTTCCATTTGAGGAGACAGGAAGATTCTTCTTTTCATTTATGGTATTTAAAATTTTCTATTTGAATTTAATCTGTATATGTATATTACTCTTTTAAGCCAAAAGAGTTTCTCAAAACAGCGAGATCATAGCTTTTAGGATTAAAAAAGAACCTTTTAGTGTTCTGAGTTACACGTTGGCCCAGAGGGTAAGAGCCTCTGGCCACACTTAGCTCAAGGCAATTGAGCTAGTGGGGGTGGGAGAGGCAACCAAGGGCCCCAGCAAGACAGCAGTTCCTATGAATGTTGTCTATACTATGGCAGCAGAGTCTTGGCAAAGATGTATACTAGAACATGAGAACCAAGAGTTCATTCCTAGAGCTCACTCATTATATGAGATAATGCCATAGGAAACTCTTAGAAATAGCTGAGGGACACCTTGAAGGGGGCTACTTTATAGCTACAAATGCAGTGGGCAACACAACAACATACCCAATATGAACCCCAGTATCCTTGCCACATCCTGGAACCTAGTGATGGGTGGGAATGTGGGCATGAGCAGGAGTGAGAAGGGAGGAGGCTCAGGGTGCCTGGCGTACACATTACCTTGTAATAAGATGCAACACAGGGGACAAGAGAGGTGACACCGCCCCATTAGAGCAACCATGTAAAAGTGTCTAGTGTGGCTCCTTCCAGACCCAGCCAACCATCGAACACAATGGATCGAGTTAGAATCCGCATGTCAAACCCTCCTTGGCCAAGTAGGAAGAACACAACTGTGTCCTTTATTGGGTTTTAGAACAGAGATGTATCAGGAAATGAACTTCTTTTTTTTTTTTTTTTCCTTTTGGTCTTTTTTTCATGACCGGCAACGGGATTGCAACCCTAGGTGTTGCGCCCGCACCTCACTCAGCCAGTGAGCGGCTGGTCTGTATGTGGGATCTGAACCCTCGGCGGGAGCGCCGCTGCGCTCCCAAGCGGTGCACTGTAGCAGTGCGCCACCGGGCCAGCCCGGAAATGAACTTCTAAGTCATGTCCAACTTAATAGAATTCAACTGAAAGGACTGAGAAATTCCTAGGACAGCACCTTCTCACAGTTATCCTTCTCTCACGGGTAACATTCACCCTTTTTTTGCATATGGCTGGCTACTGCATGAAACTGAATTTCTTAGATGGCAACCTTTCTTCTCTCAGTTCTTCCAATAATTCATTAAATGTCTACTTGGCTTCAGGTCCTGGGATAGGCTAGGATCTGGGAATACACAGAAACACCTGGTTCCCGGCTTTACGGAATTCAGTCTAGAAGAGGATAGAACCACCCAGACATCTCTCTACAGTTCTGTGTGCTACACGCTAAAATAAAAAAGTCTCAGGGGGAAGAAGTATATCTGTCGGTGAAACAGCTATGATCAAGTTCAAAGTGTGTTTATGAGCAGAGATATCATGGGCAAAGGATGCCTCCAAAGCAAGGCCCTGATTTAATCAAAGGGATTCAGAGAACCAGGGCAGGCTAATCTCCAAGAAACACTAATAGAATGCTCACTTAAATCAAATGTTCTGAACATCAGCAAATAAATATTCTTATTTTAGTGTTTATCACTGTAAGCAGCTTTGCTCTGGAAGAAGATGTTGAGATAAATGAGTTATTTAAACTGCCAGGCCTAGCCCAGCTCCAAGTGCTTCTTTGTTCTCATTTCCAGTAGTCCAGTCCTTCTCGGTTTCCAGGAGCAGCACGCAGCCACTGCATCACCTTTTTTCTCTGGTAAAGGCATGACAGTGTCACAGGGGTAGCCTAATGTTAACTCTAAAGGAAACAACCAGTCATCCAGAACTTAGTGTCATTCCTACAACTGTCCAGACTCAGGACAGACTATCCCAAGGAGTGTGAACATTCTGGAAGGCAGGAAAAATTGGGAGTGACCCATGCTCTTCCAGTTCTGGATAACAAGAGTGGGTTCTTCGAGGCAGGAATTATGCCTTACTTATTCCTGTACCCCTTGTAGGTGGTACTGAAAACTCTCCATATATGTTTGAGAAATGAATTAGTGAATACCATCCTCAGTACTTACACAGCCTGCTTTGTGAAGACAGGAAAACTTCAGTGAGGTTCTCAGGTAAGTCATGACACTAACACTGTCAAAGTATTTGGTGAGCTTCCGAAAGGCACCTCAGTCCTGTCCCACACCTGACTCTGCCTTTGCTTCTCCCCCTGTCATTTACTGACTGAACTTTCCTGGTGCAGGTAGCTGGGTTCAAGACAGCTCTGCTGGGGCCTTGTGAGAATTACAAGCCTGAATACAGGGAATGGTATTTTCAATCACGCAGAAGTCTTATTTTTATGTAGTTAAATATATCTACCTTTTTTTTTTATGACTTTCAGGCCTTGTATCCTGTTTAGAAGGTCAGGACACTTTCAGATTATAAATCCACTCGTGTTTTCTTCTAGGAATTCCATGTTTCATTTATTTTACACTTAATTATTTAATACATTAGGAATTGTGTGTGTGTGTGTGTGTGTGTGTGTAAGAAATAAGAATGGGATCCAGATTTATTTTTTCTAAACAGTTAACCAGTTACCCCAACATTATTTATTGAACAATCTTTCTTCTCACTTTGACTTTAAAATGCCACCCTTTTTATAATGATGAATGTTAATTATCCTGACTTGATCATCACACATTGTGATGTACCTCACAACTCTGTACCCCACAAATATGTATAATCAATTATGTTTCAATAACAAAATATGCCACATTTACTTTAAATAAATTTCATATACATTTGTTCACTGTACTCTAATATTTTCCATTAATGTTCTTCCAATACTAACGTGTTTAATTTTTCTAATTTTCCCCTAATACCGAAGCGTTTAAATTATTGTAGTTTCATATTATGTTTTAATATTGGGTAGAGCTAATCCCTCTTAATTACATTTCATTTTCTTAGAATTTCATATATTTCATTTTGCAAAATGAATAATAGTATCATTTTGGCATACCCCTAAAAACAGATCTTTCTGGAATTTTAATTAGGATTTCATTTCTTTTGTGGAAAGATTTAGGGGAAATGAACATTTTTACAATATTGTATCTTGTTATCCAAGAGCATGTATGTTTCTCCAATGACTTAAATCTTTTATGTTCCTCAGTGTAGTTTTTAATTTTTCCTCATATTGTTCCTGTATATTACACTTAGCTTCAAATGTTTTATTCTTAGTGTTTAATATGTTTAATTACCATTTTCTGAATTTTAACAACATGCTGTTTCCCATGCTTGAAATACTTTTCCACCACTTTTCCACTTGGCAAATTCCACTCATTCTTCAAGGCCCCATTCAAATATCACTTGCTCTGTAAACTCTTCCTTGGCCCCTTCCCCAATCAGGATGGACCAGTGTCCTTCCTCTGTCCTCCTGCAACATCTTGTATGGAATACCATCAGGTCATTGGTCACACTGTACTGCAGCTTCTGTAGACAGGCCTCTCACCTGCATTAGTCTGGAAACTCTGTAAAGAGAGGAGCTAATGCCCCCTAAGTCTGGCTCATAGCAAGTACTCAGTGATTACATTTAATAAATGAGGGAGTAAATGTATGAATGAATGCCACAGTCATAGATAGAGCACGCTTCTTCGTGTTTCAGTAGTGTTTTTGCAGTGTGAACAATGATAATATTGATAAATGGTAGAATTTGGAATACTGTGACAACAGGGTTATTTTTTCCCCTTAAACACAAGCCATGTTTAAAAGTGCAGAAAATTACCCCTAATGAGAAATCATAAATAAATAAGAAATGAAAACCAGATACATTATTTTCGTGGCATGTATTTCAGCTGTAAGGAGACAGCACTGTAACTGTGGACAGAGCGTACTCAGGCATCAGCAAGACCGAATTTAAATCCTGTTTCAACCACTTATTAGCTAGATGATGCTCACAGGAAAGTTTCTTCACTTCTCTGTGCATGGTTTTCTCTGTCTGTAAAACAGGCATAATAAACACCTTCATAACAAGATGTCTAAGAGACATCTCAAATGTCCCAAATGCTTGATTCACCTCCCCCACATCTGCTCCTTCTAGACTCTTCTCCAGCCCAGGAAATGACATCCTATCCTCCCAGTTTCTGAAAAAAAATAGGAGATATCCAAGATTCCTTTCTTTCCTGTATTCCATGCTTCCAACCCATCAGCAAGTCCTATAAGCAATTCCTTAGAAATATTTTCTGAATCCAATGACTTCTCACCAGCTGCTCCCCTCCTATCTGGTCCAAGACACCATCTTCTTGTCTTGACCATTACTCTAGCTCCTAACTGGTCTCCCTTCTTTTACTCTTACCCCCTATGTCTATTCTCCACATGTTGACTGAGCGATCCTTTTAAACTACTTCAAATCATGCCACAACTCTGCTCAGAACTTTCCCAGGGTCTCCCATCTCACTCAATCTAAGAAAAACTCAAGTCTCACAGTGGCTTGCAGGGACGATTTGCCCCCTCTCTCCCAACTATCTCTCCGACTTCATCTCCACCCCTGGCCCCCTGTCCTCTCTGATCCTCCCTGGCCTCCCTGCTGGTGCTAGAACATGCAAGCAGGATAGACCTCAAGGCTTTTGTATTGTTCATCTCGCTGCCTACAAAACCTTTTACCAGGTGTCTGCATGACTCCCTCACCTCCTTCAGGTCTCTACCCAAATGTTACTTTATCAAAGAGGCCTTCCATGATCACCCCATAGAAAACAGCACCTTCCCTGCCTTCTCATCTCTCCTACAGTCTCTATTCTCTTTGCCTTTATTTTCTACACAGTACGTTCTCACCACCTCTCATGTTTATCTGGCAGGTAGCTGTCTCACTAGAACACTTAGTAGGTGTTCAAATAACACTTACTGAACGAACTGGATAATTGAATATATTCTCTGTAATTACAATGCTATAATTTATATAAGGCATCTGACCATAGACTAGATTCTCCTAAAATAGTCACTAAGGAACTGGAGACAAAATGAACCCGTCAGGGATGTGCATGCTCATTACTCACCCAAATGCTTAAGTGACTCAAAATAAAGATTCCCTTGTTTTACATAGAAAAATGAGAACAAAAAATCTCCTGGAATCCATTAGAGATTGCCAATCTAAACCTCTTTCCTACTTTTTTTTTTTTTTTTTTTTTACTTTAAAAATTATGGCTCCCTCCCCTCACTCCTTCCCCAGACTCTGGGGCTCCCGTCCTTCTGTTCATTCCTATTTGGAGCTAAAGGCCAGAAATAGCTGTTTACCTCATTGTCCTCATTTCCCCCTATTGTTACTACTTAGTTCTCTGGTGGCTTCCCTGTTGTGTATGGTTTTTAAATGAATTCCCAGTAAACTGAGAAAGAAAAGCACCAGTAAAGACCTTGGACATAGCCTAAAGTAAAAATATATTATAGGGGCCGGCCCGGTGGTGCACTGCTACAGTGCGCCGCTTGAGAGCGCGGCAGCGCTCCCGC
>NW_007730500.1:157860-167989 GCF_000696425.1 Galeopterus variegatus
GGAAAAAAAAAAAAAAAAAAAAAAAAAAAAAAATATATATATATATATATATATATATTATAGGATATTTTCTTTAGCCAAAACTATTTAAAAATCGACCCTAATGCTGTTACATATATGCCATCTAATATTATTCTTATATGTGATAATGTTGAAGAGCTGGAGAAAGAACACACTATATAGAATAAAGGGCTAATTTTTTTAAAAATTATTAAAAATATAAAAAATGATAACTAAGCTTGTAGAGCTCTTCCTTTTACAAGCAAGGCTAAAAAAATTATCTAACAAAGTACTAAAATCACATGATCTCCAATCAATGAGTAAATAATTTTTGAATGCTTAACCTACAACTCCTGCTTTCATTTTTATTTTAATGCAGGACTTGGTAATACATAGGATTTTATAGGTTCAGCTACTAAATAAGGACTTTCCCACCCAGTAATTTTTTTAAAATGGACAATTTCCTTATAGTGGTAAATGCATATCAGATAATTTTCCCAATAAAACAATATACCAAAAAAAAAATCTCCAGTACATTGGCAGAAAGTCATCAAGTAAGTTGTAAGTCCCAGAATAACCACAGGTAAATTGAACTACACATTTTAAAGCTGCTTTGAAACTACATTAACTATAAAAACACAGAGCCACCCATTTAAAATGACTATAGAGGGACCAAGGCATTAAGCATTTCCTTTCCACAATAATTTTCCTCTAGATAATTTACCCCAATAGAAGTAAACTATCATGTGAATTGCCCCCAAAATAAAAAACAAATATTCCAGAAATTCATCTGGGTTTGACTTAATTCTAAATGTTGTTAGTCTATAATAGTAATTATACCTGAGCATACCAATTTACCATTTGGAAACATAGCCCAGAAATGTGCTGGATTGAAGGGAGGGAAATAACCTGCCCAGGATTTGTTTAAATTTTGATGTAAATAGTCTACAATGTAGCTAATACCACAGGCAGATATTCAGCTATTGATCAAAATTCTAGCTTTTGAGACTGAGGAATACGCTAACATAAAAATGAGTGCTGGCTAGAAACATTGCTAGTTAGAAAGGCCATAGTCCCAATTTGCCTACAATAGTCCAAGTGCGTACCTATTGTCCCAGCATCCCATCAGGCTTACCATTTGTTTTTTTTTTTGTTTTTTTTTTTTGTCTTTTTGTCTTTTTTCATGTCCGGCAATGGATCGCAACCCTCAGTGTCGCGCCCGTACCGGACCGGGACCGGCAACAGGATCACAACCCTCGGTGTTGCTCCCGCACCTCGCTCAGCCAGTGAGCGGGAACCGGTCCGCATGTGGGATCCGAACCCTCGGCGGGAGTGCCACCGCGCTCCCAAGCGGCGCACTGTAGCAGTGCGCCACCGGGCCGGCCCAGGCTTACCATTTGTCCTAGACAGAAGCATCCCAGTTCGGATGATAATAAGATATATATTTAAAAGTGAGCAATAAGTGTTGATCAGCCTGTTTATCCCAGCCTCAATCAACAGCAAATTCAAATGCCCTTTAATATTTCTCCACCCAAAAACCATGACTCCAGAGTGCTCAAAAAATATTTTTTAAATGACTTCATTAATTAGTACATTAGCATCCTCAGCCCAGGAATGAATGGAATTTGAAATTAATCTGGACACTCTATGAGATTGGTTCAATAAATAATAGCTGATTGAATGTCAGTAAGAAAGGCTGACATTAAAAGAGCCCAACACTGTCTATTATATTGTTATTTCACTTGCTGTCAATAAGTTTTCAAGTAAATAGTTGTCAGTTCTGGTCATGGGGGGAGAGCAGAGAAGAAAGTACATTCTTTCTTAATTGTGGAATCTCTTTTATATCTAACATAAATTGCAACCCCACCGACTTCTATCCATTCTCAATAAGGAGAAAATGTGATAACTCAATTTATACTAGCAAGTATTTCAGTTACACTCAAATCCAATATCTCTATTTTCAGTGTTCAGTAGTAAAATTGATACTCTCACTGAATCCACATCAATCCCTCTATAGCTCTCATACCTTCTCTGTCTCTCTGTTTTTTTTAAACCTTTAAGACTGTTTCCTCTTCAGTTTGTACATGGGTTGGTTTTAGCCCTAGGCTGTTGTCTTGTAACAGAACGATGACATTTTTGTTGTAGACCAGGAGGTATTCACAGAGGCAGCAAGGAGTACACCTTAACTGATTGGGGAGAAAACACGAGCTAAAAATAGGAGTGCCACATCACAGCCTACAGGAAAAACATGCCCTGCTCTATCCATGTGGTAGTCAGAGGTATCTTTTTAGTATTGCCACACTGGCACCAAGATGGGTGGACAAGATGCTGGGAGGGGCTGCAGGAGAAGGACACAAAACTTCAGATGCTTGCTAAGAGGTCCTTAACAAAAGTGAATAAAACAGGTTCTTTTTGGCACAAGCTGCTATGTATGGTTAATGCCGCATATTTTAAAAGATAACAACCCCACTATACTAGTATCGTGAAGGCAACATGTGCCTGTCAATTCCTTGTGACATTATAAAATTTAACAAGTACAGACAGCTGGATTTTAGATGAAGTACATTTGATTATGAACCCTAGGAAGGCTCAGTAGATGTCTATGGGATGGATGAACAGATGTCAGGATGGATGCTATTTCTAGAAACTACTGCTTTAGCCAGGGTGAACTGCTGACCACTCCCATACTTTTTCCTTTCTCTACCCAAGCACATTGGAAACCAGTGATTTAGCAGATAATGGCAGCCACAATAAGTAGCATCTTGTGAACAGAGCAGCAAGATGTCAAATCATATCAAGCGATTAGTACTGCTTATGACAATTAACACCAATAAGGATTAAGTTAGAGAAGTATCTGAAACCACAAGCTCATGAAAAAGAAACATTTCTCTCAATATAAGCCAATGCAGACTAATTTACCATCTCGAAGAAAATTGCTCCATAAGGTTTAAAAATTTTCATGTTTCGTTTTAAAGAGCTCTATTAATTAGTGCTGTGTGTTCCTCTCTAACTGAGGGAACTAGTAATGTGCATCTAAAAACAGGATCAGTTACAAATGCACACTTCTGGGAGGATGCCCTCACTCTTCCCCTTGTTACAGTCAAACACGTTGCTTGGCTGTTCTGCCTGCAGCCCTCCTGTGTGCCAGTGTTCTTAGTACCAGGACCCTCTGGTGGCAGGTACATAAGTAAAGAGAAGGCTCTGTACAGCCTAATTGCCATATGAAAGGAACACGGGAGAGGGCTTTTGGCAAGATTTCTACCTAAATGGGAATTGTGGTTGGAATAAGATGTAACTCACTGCAGCATAATGTGGCACTAAAATACCGTATCTAATACTGTATGCAGCTGAACAACTAGGTATGTGTTATTCTGAATGTACTGAGAACAGGCCTCTCATCTCCCTTCTTTACACCTGTACCTATCTATTTGGGAAAAACTTGTGATGTGAAACCTCACTAGTCTTCCCTGTTCTTCCCTCACTTTCCCTCTTCTTCTTTCCCTTCCCTCTGCAAACCTTGTACTGCCTGCACGCTACGCTGACTCCTTCCTCCCCATGTGTCATGAACTTCCACTCCTCCATGTTTTTACCTGCGCCGTTCCTTCTGAGAGGAAAGCACTTCTCGCAGTATTCTGCCTGCCAAATTCCTGCCAAGGTCCAACTCAAATTCCATCTCCTTGGTGAAGTGAAGCTTGTCCTTGTTATCTCCAGTTACAATTAATTGACTTTCCCATACCAGTTTGATCATTCCTCTATGATCAAATTACTCTATTCCTTTATCACATCCTGTTACTGTCAGCTGTGCACATAACTTATGTGCTCGCACACACACACACACATGCACATACACTCCTCAGTTTGAGTTCCTTTGGGACAAGGACTAACTTTTTTTTAATTTGGATACTTAGTCCCTTACAGAATAAGGCGTACTGTTGCATTAAGTGATGTAAACTTCCAAAAAAGATCAGAAAGAATCTGCATAATATGAATGTGTTCATAAAATTAGTTATCCAAATAAGAATTTTATTAATCCTTGAAACACACACACACACACACACACACACACAATGACCTAGTGCATTAAGAACACTGGTCTAAGATTGGTTATACTACAAATTCAAAGACACATGCATCGAATGTATTAGAATAGTTACCTAAGGGGAAAAGAAAATGGGATTGGGTAATATACCTAAAAACACATCAATCAATAAAAATATGTCAATCGAAACTATATCAATTAAAAAGAGCAGAGCCTGATGGACTGATGATGAGAGTAAACCATAATCTGAGAATTATGATTAACTCAACCTTCTCTATACAAAGTCCAAAAATTTTTTTAAAAAATTAACGTTGTTCACAGATTCAATGTGGGAACAATTCAACCTCCTGAAAATCTTTTCTGAAACATATGATACTCCCACATGTGAGATACCAATGCCCAAAACTACTCCTCTCATGTAAAAAAAAAAATCTATTTATTGAATAAGAGCCCATTTATTTTAAATCCAAAAAAAGACTTCTAGGAAATGTAGTATATTGCTGTTTTGATTTTTTTTAAATACCAAAACTAATAATGGTTAAACTTGGCTTTCAATATCTTCTCCTTTCTTCAGTTTGATAAACAGCTTGAGAGTTCTGTAACTCAGAGAGGAAAAACTAGCTGACAGAGGCCAGAAAAATGCCCCCCACATCACACCAAATAGGAAGTCTTATGAATTAATCTTTACAACATCACTGTGAAAGAAGCTGATAAAGCTAGAATGATGCAACTGAGGTACACAAGGCACAGAGATACAGGCAGAAGTAAGAGAGGGAAGGAAGATGAACCAGTACAAAGTCTCCCCTTTATCAACCAGCAGATACATGTTAGTTGAGCCCTACCGTAAGCACCGAAGCTCAGAAAATCAGCAACAAATGAATGTGACTCTTATTCCTATAATCCCTCTGCCCCAAGTCCTGACCTGGGCCCCCAACTTTGTGAATGAGCCACTGTCCAGCAGAGGAATTCGCTGCTACTCTACAAAGCTGATGGCAGCCCTCACCACCTCCCCACTTCACTGCTACTGCCCAGGACTCTCAGTCTGTCTGCAATCAAAACTCCCTGTGCCAAACTTAGGACATTTGCAGCCAGTCATGTGCAACCATCTCGCGCATTCTTGCAGGATCAGTACAGAAAGGACAGAGGCCCCCATCACTGCTTCCTTCCTTTCTGCCTTCCTTTCTGTGTTTCCTCCCACCTTCTTCACATCGTCCCCCACTGACTACCTTCCACTGTGCTCTGGAACCACAGGTTCTTGGCAATGAAAATCCCTACGTCCTCAGCCTTTCCATCTCCTGACTCCGCTGAGATATGGTTCTCCTCTCCCTGACAAACATGCCATCCTGCACCAACACGCTTCCCAGGTTCAATCATCATCATGCGGTTTCTTTTTCATGCCCCTCTCCTCTATCCCATCCTTTTTCATCTGGCTAAATCCAGCTCATTCTCCAAGAAAACAACACTGCTTTCTCTAAGAAGGCTCACCTGATCTTGTAGTCCTCATCCTCAGGGCGGTATTCAGTGCCACTCTTTGGCATTACTGTAATACCCTCTCCATCCCTATTCTCTCTCTCTGCACTCAAAAGAATATCCTTTTATAAATACTCGTGAATTTGCCTCACCCATAAAACTGTGAGCTTTTTGAAAGTGTGTACTGCGTCCCATTAACCAACTGCTGGAACATAACAGGTGTTCAATAAATGTTCATTGAATAAATGAATGAAAATATATGTCCCTGATTCAAATAAGTGAAATGAATCAGTAGGGATGAAGTAGACATTTTTCCTTTACTGGATTTTTCTCTCAATCTATTAAAGTTGTACCTACTTGCTACCAAACAACACAGAGATGTATTCAAAGAAAATCCAACTATCTTCCCTTCCCACCCTTGCCTTTGAGGCAGCCAGTGTTAGATGCTTGGTGTGTACAGTTCTATAATATTAACCATGCTCATGGTACACACATGTATGCACACATAGAGATTTTTCTCAATTTATGGATCTAATTCATTCTTTCTAATAGCTGCATAACAGTCCATAATATGTACACACATAATTTAGTCACTCATTCCCCAATGGATGAACATTCAGATGACTTCCAATTTTATGGAAGTTCTGACCACAAAGGTAGCAAGACTAATCTAACATTTCAGAGCTTTTTTTGAGTTATTTATCTGCCAGTGCAATGGAATTTATCTACACACACCTGTATCTTTTCCTTCAAGGCTCAAGCTTCAGAAAAGCTAGTAGGCTCATGAAGTGATCCCTTCTTTGTACAGGGTTTGTTACCTGCCATGTGTCTTGCACAAAATATTTAATATTTACTGAATTGAACCAAAAGCTAACCAGATAGAAACTGTCTGGAAGGATATAACTGTCAAAGAAAAATGAACTTTTTGAAGTATCCACATACAAGATGCACTGTTTGCCATGATTAATTCTGACGATTTTGTAGGAAGGGAGTAAAAATAGGAAATTTTCATTTTTGACTTTATATACTTCTATTTTGTTTAAATTTAAAATATATTACTTCATAATTTAAATATTTTGATATATTCCATTTACTTGTTGATATAGTTTTATTACACTAATATATTTATAATGTGTTTTAATATATTACTTTTATAACTTAAAAGTAGCTTTTTTTCAAAACTTTAGATGATCCAGACCCTGCAGTAGAAGAAATAAGCTCTAACTCAGTGGCACCCCAGTCAACCTGTATATAAGAGCCAACTGGGGCTTATTGAACATTCAGATTCTAAGGCCTATCCTGAATATTCTGATTTAGTAGATCTGAAGCAGAGTCATGGTATCATAAATATCCAGATGATTCTTATGATCCTACAATTTTGGGGACCCCACGCTAATCTAATGGTCCTTAGAATCACCTGGAAAGCTTTTCACATATATGGATTTGAGGGTTCTACCTTCAGAGTTTATGATACATTAGATGAGGGATGAAGCTTGGAAATCTCCATTTTTAAAAGGCTACCTAGACAATTCTCCTCAATTGTGAACACTCTATTCTAAGTGTTATAGTTTCCTCTAGCTAGCAATTCAAAAACCAAGATATGATGGATTCATTTTGGCGTCTAGTTTTAAAAATATAAAACCAAGCTAAAAGTCTTTGATGAGAATATTCTGAGACCACAGATGGGAATGCCTTAGTTTGCCCTATCATGGAACTAAAGAATACTTTCTATTGTTAGTTTTAATAGTGAATTGAATTATAGTACTCTGTGTTTATATTTTGAAGAACAGATGAATAAAAGAATATTTTTCTCTCTAAAAATTATTTTTAATAAAGTTGCTTTTCTTATAAGATTCAACTGATTTGACTGTTCTCATTTTTAAAAAAAATAGTTCTACCCCTACCATAATCTACACTCCTAGACATTATAAATAAGCAGAGATCATCCTTTAAATCAATAGGATTTATCTTACCAAGGATCTGAAGATCTTCCTATTGATAGGTCATGTACTTAAGTAGACACAGTTACTTTCTGATCCTAAAGGTTTATCTCTACTTTCGAGAATACAGATGAGAGCACATACTGAATTGGAGAACCGTAGTGAAGGTCACAGTTACGACATCTTTTATAAAATATAAATGACAAAACAGACACTTTCCCAGACAAGCTTAATTCAGTACCTACTCTAATAAGCACTCTACTAATCACTTACAATTTTTTTTCCAAATTCATATAAATAAAATATTCATAAAAATAAGAAAGATCCTCAGTCATTGCTAATGTCTAGGAAGTTCTAGTCCTCAAACCTGAAATAGGAGGAAACAGAATGCGAATATCAAACTAACAACATCAAGCATCAGTGGCCTTGTCTCCCTTTGTTATTACCGAATATTCATAAAGATGTTTCTAAATGTCCGGGGAATTCCAAGTTACTTGCCCTTAATCCCAAGTAAAAGGCATTTTCTCTCTCTTCTTAGCAAATCAAGGATTGTGATGTCTATTATAATGTTCAAAGGACTAATAATAGAGATAGTGAAACAAAGTGGATGCGGTCAGAATCAGACAGATCTGAGCAGAAATCAGAACCTGTCACTTACCAACTGTTTAAACTCAGGCAAGTTACATAATCTCAAAACCTGTTCCTTCATCTGTAAAATGGGAAGGTAATAACAGTATCTACTTGATTGATTTATTGTGAGGATTAAGTAACATAATACATGTAAAGTATTGACACACAGTAAGTATACAATAACTGACATTTATTATCATAGGTTCCCCCCCCACACACACACATGATTAGTGAGACCTTAAACTGTTAATAAATGCAGTGTAAAGTATTGACACACAGTAAGTATACAATAACTGACATTTATTATCATAGGTTCCCCCCACACACACACACACATGATTAGTGAGACCTTAAACTGTTAATAAATGCAAGATTACCCCCATGTGGAGTTTGAAGGGGAAATAAGACAGCCGAATGAATTGTTTGACTCCAAATCATCCTTCTTGAAACCAGATTCTAGAAGAAATATTTAAGGACTGAGCTCTAATCCAGGACTTTTAGTCCCTCTGAATCACTGGGGCCATCTCCATTTCACATTCTCGGATAAACCACAGAGACCCTGTAATAAGAGGGACCAGAGACTAAGTGAAATTCGTGGCAACACGTAATGAACTTGATTCTTCCTAGGACACATCAGGGTTCTCAATAGTTACTTGGCTCCTACAGTGTGCAAGGCTCTGTACTAAAGGGTTTGAGTGGTGTAAAGCTGAATCAGAAGTGGACTCTGACCCCAGAGAGTTTAACAACTTATGAGAGATATTCTCCACATGTTCCTTGTGATACTTAGGACAGACATCAGGACCGAAAGCCCCAGTCTTACAACACAGTTCGGAGATCATACAGCTGGAGTCCCTCTGGTGCTCAGAAGATCCCAGCCATCCACATTGCAAGTCCCTTATAATCACATCTGCTCCACCTTCTTTTTTCTTGCTCTAATATACACAAATTATTGGGCATGATTAGGCAGGTAGCATCTCAGGGCTCTAAGTTACCTGTGTAGCTTGGTATCTACAATGTAAATTCTGTCATCTCACTCAGCCCTCACCACCACATTTCCAGGTACTGAACCAACCAACCATATCACCAGCACAATCATCTACAAAGATCAGATTTTTTAAAAAGAAATTAAAACATTCTGGATAGAGATTATTCATTATGTGCCCCAGAATGAACCCTGGAAAGTAACACTTAATTATCCAATACATGTTATTAATTTCCTAAATTCCCCCCAAAACGCAGGGTTAAAGCTTCAGAGTTTAAGAAATATAACTCCTCTTACAAGTTGCTTTCAGGGTATAGAAAGGGGTGATACTCACTGCTTTGCAAATACACTTTCTAAAAATAATATTTTACTTCAATGCTCATGGCAAAGCAACCAAGTCACTTCATTTTAATTGCTCGCAATATGCACAATGACTCGATCTCTTTTAATATTTCACTCATAGTAGCAGCCACTGAGCTATGACTAACCCACCCTCCTCAGCATCATCACTGGCTCCAGATGGCGAGAAATACATTCCCTTCACTCTTGCCTGAAAAGCAATTCGATTTTTTTTTTCTTCCGCCCATTTCACCTGCACTAATTTTCTCACTCCAGAAAGAAAGCGGGTGGGGAGGAGGAAGGAAGATTAATGCAAGGGAGAGTACAGGCAGGGAATTTACTTTTTTAAAAAAAATAGCGTGTAAGCACTGCAGCTTTAAATCTTACTGCATCGAGCCCTGGATTCCTTCCATAACTGAGCTGCAAAATGGTAACAAGAAAGGAGGAAAAAAACCACCTCTTGCTCCCTCCGGGCTAGCCCTTCAACTCCTCCCCAGCAGGACGGGCAGCGGCGAGCCCATCCCCCACGCCTCCCAGCCCAGACGTGCGCCGGTGCAGGTGAGCTGAGCACCGACCTGGGCCCTCAGGCTTCGCCCGCATCCGGGGGTCAAGGTCAAGGGCGAAGGCTTTCTTCCCCACCAGCTGCCCAGAGCCCAGGGATCTGCTGCCAAAGTTTCAGGCCGGGTGGGGGCCGGCTCGGCTCTCGCAGCCCCCCGCCCTCCCGCACCT
>NW_007730500.1:169111-173299 GCF_000696425.1 Galeopterus variegatus
ATAAATATATATATATATATATATATGTATATATATATATATGTATATATATATATATATATATATATATAACTTGCTTATATTTTACAGTTATGATACTTTGAAATGCCTCTTTAGGGTCAATCACATCATCCTAGAATTTCTTCCAATAATCTCAGAAAGCTGAAACTAATTCTTCCAACCATACAGCAAACAAATCCCTGTTAGTAGCCTGAACCTCCTAACAAGTATCTCATTTGAAATAACTAAGAACTTTAGAAATCACTGTAAAAGCAAACTGTAAAGTGCAAGGAATTTTAGGACAGATATTAACTGTCACTTTTAAAGTCAGGAAATAAAGTACAGTCTATAGGTTAAAACTACAAAGAGCAATTTTCTAGACCACAGGGAAGATACATTCCACTCTATATTTGAAAAATGTTACTATTTGACTCTTGCCCAAAATACTTTCAACTTCTAATGGAAGGAAAGTTGGTGTTCATTATTAGAATTTTCTATTCTTTATTGATTTTTAAATAATTGAATATTGATTCTTATTCCCACAGCTTTTCAGCTGCTGACTCACCATTACTTCTTATTCTGAATCAGAACTTCTTATGAGTAGCATGACAATCATTATACCTTCTGCATAACTTCAAGTAAAATAAAAGGCAGACTGAGCTACTCAATAATTTTTCATCATATTCCTTTTTAATACCTACCATATAATGGACAATGAGGAAGGCATGGCAAACAATGTAGATAAGGTCTCAGACAATATACAAGGTGGAGAAGATAAACCTGAGACTCTTTATTAAGCCAGGCCACTAAAGTGGCTAAAATGACCCTAGGTTAGTAGCATCCCTGGCTCCTAAGAGAAGCAAACTAAAATCCTTTTTAAATAAAAGCATCCCCAATTTAGATCCTCAGGAATCCGTAGACTAAGATTAACCAAAAATGAGGCCATAATAAAAGATTACCAAATACACAAGAAAATAGGCCACTCTGAGAGTTTTCAGAAACAAACAGCAGATATAGATACAAGGTACTTCAGATATCATAATTTCCAGATTACAAATATTAATTAAGAGATGAAATATATGAAGTAATAAAAGATATGCATGACAATACTGAGCCAACAAGAGACTATCAAAAATGACCAAGTCAATTTCAAAAAGAACCACAGAGAAACAAAAAATACCAGCTATAAAGTTTAAAAACTCAATGAATAGATAAAACAGAAAAATAGTTAGAATCTAGGAAAGAATTAGTGAATTGGAAGATAGATATTTAAAAATTACTAGGAGTAGAGCTCTGAAATCTTAGGAGATGGATGATACAAAAGAGATGTTAAGATATATGGAGAATAGGATAAGAAGGTCTAATTACGTGTAATTAAATGATAGGCAGTGTATTGGTGTGTTTCTGTTGCTTATAACACAATAACCGGAACTAGGTAAATTGTAAGAAAACAAAATTTATTGCTTACAGTTTTGGAGGCTGGGAAATCCAAAGTCCAGGGAACACATCTGGTGAAGGCCTTGGTGGTGGTGACAGTGATACAGGGGTCTCACATGGCATAATGGCAGAACAGAGAGAACTAACCTCCTCACTGGCTCTTCTTTTAAAGCCCCCAGAACCACACCCATGACCATCATTAAACCATCAATTTATTAAACAATTTACTAGGGCATGGCACTCACAATCTATTCGCCTCTTTAAGGCCCCACCTTTCAATTATCATAATAGGATTTCCCACCCTCTTAACACTGTCACAGTGGGGACCAAGCCTCAATGAATTTGGGGGACCATCCAATCCACAAAAGGCATTCTAAGAGAGAATAATAGGAGTCCTAAATAATAGGAGTCCTAAGAGAGAATAAAGAGCATGAAGGACAGGCACCATTTAAAGAAAAAACAGCTGAGAATATAACAGAAAGACATATATCAATACATAAAGAAAATACAATATATATCAAGTAGGATGAATAAAAAGATGTCTAGACCTGGACACATTATAAACTGAACAACACTAAAGACAGAGAGAAGATTTAAAAAGCAGTCAAAGAGAAAGGACATAGCCTAGAAAGAAATAATAGGTTGACAACAGACTTCTTGAAGTAAATAATGAAAGCCAGAAGACAATGGTATTCTGATTAGCCTATAAATATTAATTTAAAATTTAGTAAATAGCACAAATATCTTTCAAAAATGAGGGCAAAAGGAAGATGCTTTATCCAAAGTCCAGGGAACACATCTGGTGAAGGCCTTGGTGGTGGTGACAGTGATACAGGGGTCTCACATGGCATAATGGCAGAACAGAGAGAACTAACCTCCTCACTGGCTCTTCTTTTAAAGCCCCCAGAACCACACCCATGACCATCATTAAACCATCAATTTATTAAACAATTTACTAGGGCATGGCACTCACAATCTATTCGCCTCTTTAAGGCCCCACCTTTCAATTATCATAATAGGATTTCCCACCCTCTTAACACTGTCACAGTGGGGACCAAGCCTCAATGAATTTGGGGGACCATCCAATCCACAAAAGGCATTCTAAGAGAGAATAATAGGAGTCCTAAATAATAGGAGTCCTAAGAGAGAATAAAGAGCATGAAGGACAGGCACCATTTAAAGAAAAAACAGCTGAGAATATAACAGAAAGACATATATCAATACATAAAGAAAATACAATATATATCAAGTAGGATGAATAAAAAGATGTCTAGACCTGGACACATTATAAACTGAACAACACTAAAGACAGAGAGAAGATTTAAAAAGCAGTCAAAGAGAAAGGACATAGCCTAGAAAGAAATAATAGGTTGACAACAGACTTCTTGAAGTAAATAATGAAAGCCAGAAGACAATGGTATTCTGATTAGCCTATAAATATTAATTTAAAATTTAGTAAATAGCACAAATATCTTTCAAAAATGAGGGCAAAAGGAAGATGCTTTAAGATGAGCAGATATTAAGTCTACCTCTATAGGAATTTCTATATATAAATGTAAATATATGTATTTAAATAAAAATGATCCCCATTAAAAGGTACAAGATGGAAGAAGGCATGAGGAAAAAATTAATTGTTTACATACAGATAGAACTAACTAAATATGGATACATTTGAAATGACAAACTAGAATAAAAATTGGTTTTTCGAAAGGATTAATAAAATGGATAACCTTTAGTGATATTGATTAAGGAAAAAAATGAGAAGAAAGAAGTGAACAATATAAGGTATAGAAAGAGGCACTTAACTACAGATGAGTAGAGAGATTTAAAATAGGTTATGGACTGGAATTCTACTTCTGGCCATGATGAAGTCACAGAAATTTGACTTGCCTTCCCCAATCAAACAACTAAGAAACTGAATAAAATACATGAGATAACTATTTTTAGGCAGGAGACAACAAGCAGCTCAGGACAGTGATTCCTGAGAAAATGGAAGCCAATAAGGTGAGTCCTGTGAGTGCCCTAGCTTCTGACTAGAGGAAATTCCCAGACTGCAGGTGGAGGGAGAAGAAACTCAAACAGATGTCAGTGGTCCTACTGAGTTTAGGAGACAGAGATTATAGTCCTAAGAGGCTAAGGTGGGTGGAAGTTGTGGGACAAGTACCTAGAAGAAGAAACTGTGTAGATGTCGAGAAAGAGCTACAGAGTCTGCACAAGAGTCCTCTTGAGACTTTACTGCCTACTAGGCTGCACATGCATAGAGTGAAGTTCCACAAGGGCAGGTAAAATAAATAATTATCTGAAAGCTGAACAACTTGCAGGGTTTATTCAGGGCTGGGAGTTACTTGAGTTCTGGTCAGGCATAGTAAAGATTTTTTGATGACAACCTAAGGCATTCAGTGGAGACCACACAAGGGTCACCCCTTAGTAGGCAGGCTAAAATACTTCTGGAATGAAGGGGGAACTTTATCTACCCTAACAAAGCTTAAAACAGGCCTTGAAGGTATCAAACTGATCTGTAAAGAACTTAATTGCCTGGGCCGGCCCAGTGGCGCACTGGATAAGTGCGCCGGTTGGGAAGCGCAGCGGCGCTCCCGCCCGAGGGTTTGGATCCCACATACAGACCGGTTCCCACTCACTGGCTGAGCGAGGCGCGGGAGCAACACCAAGGGTTGCAATCCCGTTGCCAGTCCCCGGTCCGGTACGGGGGCAACACTGAGGGTTGCGATCCGTTGCCAGACACAGAAAAAG
>NW_007730500.1:173666-175011 GCF_000696425.1 Galeopterus variegatus
TTTTAAAAAAAAAAAAAAAAAAAAAAAAAAAAAAAAAAAAAAAAAAAAAAAAAAAAAAAGAACTTAATTGCCTACTAAAACAGAGAATGAAATCCAGCACTCGATAAAGTAAAAGTTACAATGTTCAGCATCCAGTCAAAAATTACTAAACATGCCAAGAAATAGGATAATGTAGCCCACAACTCGAAGAAAAAAACCAATCACTAAAACAGACTCAGAATGATAGACATAATGTAACTAGTAGATGTGAATGTTAAAATGTCTATATTAAGTACATTCACGTATTTTCTTTTGGTGGCTGACTGGTACAGGGATGGAACCCAGGACCTTGGTTGTCATGCTCTAACTAACTAAGCTAACTGGCCAACCCTATATTCACATATTTAAACAAAGACATAAATATAATGAAAAAATGAAAAATTAAAGAAAAAATGAATGAAATTGAAGTTTTAGACATGAAAATACATCTCATACAAAAATTCCACCAAATGGAATAGGTAGAAAATTATAGTCTTCAGAAGAAAAGATCAGTGAATATGAAGTTATCACTAAAATCTATTGAAAGTGAAACAGAGAGAAAAAAACACTGAAAAGATAATAAGCAGAGTTTCAATAACCAATGGAACAATAACAAACAGTCTAACATATGTATAATTTTAATCCTAGAAGGGGAAAGAACAGAAAATATATTTGAAGGGATAACGGCAGAAAATATTCCAAATTTGAGGAAAATGATAAACCCATAAGTACAAGAAACTCAGTGAGGGAGAAGTCTCTGCTCTGGCTACAGCTGCTTGGACTGGCATGAGGATCTGACCCAGGCTGGGCCAATCCAGTTCTCCCTCCAGAGGACACTGGTTAGTCACTGTTGGGTTCTTGACCTGGAAAGTGAGGTGCAATGGACTGAATTGTGTCCCCCCCAAATTCACATGTTGAAGCCCTAATCTTCAATGGGACGGTTTTTGGAGGTGGGGCCTTTGGAAGGCAATTAGGTTTAGATGAGGTGATGGGGTGGAACCCTCATGATGGAATTAGCGCCCTTATAAAAAGAGGCCAAAGAGCTTGCTCTCTTTGTCTCCTGGCCATGCAAGGACACAGTGACAAGGCGGGCCATCTACAAGCCAGAAACAGCCCACACCAGAAACTGACCATTCTTGAACCTTGATCTTGAATCTCTAGCTTCCATAACTGTATAAAATAAATTTCTGTTTTTAATTTTTTTTAATTTTTTTTTCCTTTTTGTCTTTTTTCGTGACCAGTAACGGGATCGCAACCCTCAGTGTCGCGCCTGTACCGCGACCCCGGCAACGGGATCGCAACCCTCAGTGTCGCGCCTGTACCGCGA
>NW_007730500.1:175611-179117 GCF_000696425.1 Galeopterus variegatus
TTTTTTTTTTTTTTTTTTTTCCTTTTTTTCTTTTTTCGTGACCGGTATCGGGATCGCAACCCTCAGAATTTCTGTTTTGTAAACGAGTCGATGATATTTTGTTATGGCAGTCCAAGCTGACTAAGACAAATTCACAAGTTTGTGAATATACTAAAAGTCACTGAATTGTACATTTTAAATGGGTAAATTGTATGAAATGTGAATAAAGCTGTACTAAAAAGTGACTAACAAAGGATCATAAACCTTGTGTTCAATTTCCAGTTCCTAACTTCCTGGCTGGGAGACCCTAGGCAAGTCATTTAACTCCCAAACTTTATGATTAATAACTTAGAATCTTTGAATCCTGGCTGTTTCACTTGCTATGCCTGCGTCCTTAGGCACAGGTTCTATAATCCTCAAGTTTCCTTATCTGAAAAATAGTTGCTTCCTCTTTGGGATCTTTTATAAATTAAATGAGATAATTAATGTTAACTATATTATCATAATCTGGCAAATACAGTAAATACTCAATAACAATTAGCTATTATTTGCTGGGTTCAGAATGCATGTAATAAAAATAATATCCATCTCACAAGGTTACCGTGAACTGCAAGTGCAATAACGCATGTGTAAGAACTTTTTAATGTAGACCATTGAACAAATGGTAATTATTTACTTGGTTAATGATGGGCACTGGGGCTTTTCCATTTTCATCTAGGGAGTATTGTACTATTGCATGACGATACCAACTAAATTGTCCACCACTCCCATTCTGAAACCTGTGTTCAATTAATCTCAGCCTCCTAACTGTGCCCACCGCTCAGAAATTTAAGTGATTTCATGCTTAAAATGGCTGTTTGGAGGCAGAACATACTGCTATGTTTGTATCAGTTAACTTCTTGGGCATTATGTTCTGAAGGTTTCTATTCTATCCTTTAGTAAACAGTAAGTGCTGTTATTATGTGGGGCCCTAACATAATGAAACTCTTCGTTTTAAGCAGAGGGTTTGACGCTTGTCGTGCAGTATGCTGGAAAAGTTACAAAGAAGTTGCCAGTAACTTGGGGAAAACTGAGAAAAAATGTTGAACTGAAAAATGAGAGACAAAGTCAACACAGAATAATAAGTAACCTAGTCCAGATCCAAGCCAGAATGTGAAACGTGAAGGGCCTCTAATTTAGACACAAGGGCTAGTGGCAGCATTTGGTAAAGTAAAGCAGAGATGTTAAATATGTCACATGCAGGCTCTGTCATTAAAGGAAATCCATACAAGGGAATCAAGCCGAGATAAGAAGAGATTCTAGTTCCTAGCAGGAGTCAGGCAAAAAAGTACTAGCTATCCAAAGATGACCACTCCAGGATCTAGAGTGCTGAAAAAAAAAAAAGAAAGAAACAGTATTCAAGCAGCTTGAGAAAAAGATATATGGGGCCAGCCCCGTGGCTCACTTGGGAGAATGAGGTGCTGGGAGCACCGAGGCCGCAGGTTGGGATCCTATATAGGGATGGCTGGTGTGCTCACTGGCTGGGCGTGGTGCAGACCACACTGTGCCGAGGGTTGCAATCCCCTTACTGGTCAAAAAAAAAGAGAGATATCTGTGGGCCCAGCCCGTGGCGCACTCGGGAGAGTGCAGCGCTGGGAGCGCAGCAGCGCTCCTGCCGCGGGTTCGGATCCCATGTAGGGATGGCCAGTGCGCTCACTGGCTGAGCGCGGTGCAGCCGGTCACAAAAAGGACAAAAAAAAAAAAAAAGAGAGAGAGAGATATCTGTATGTTCAACAGAATATTTGAGGGATAGGGTGTGGCAACTGGTTAATTCTAATAATCGGGGACTATTCATCTGCTGCTGGATGGTGTCTTTCATTCCAAGAGAGAGATGAGGCTTATAAAAAGAAATTAAAAAATGACTGGATGGTCATTTCAAACTCTGTAGGTAGGCCAGGAAAGGCACATAAGTCATGGGAAGTTCTCACTGTTCAGCCTCACTTATGATAAATCTATGGAATTATTGAAGTCACACACTTTACAAGCCCTGTCAGTCATTGTTTAGATGTGTTAAATCACACCCAAAGGAACCCACACCCCATGATGGCACTGATACTTCTGTAATTGAACTGCTCCATCTGTCTCCATGTTGCAAGTGTAGGGAATTCTTAAGTGACGTGCAAGATACATAGTTTGTGACTGAACTCCAAATCTGACATTTGTAAGGCCTAAAAAATTCCCTAATCACTGAGACTTCAACACTATATTTTATAAAAATGAGAATAGAAACTACTAATACAAATAATGTGCCTAACAGCTCTTGCTAACAGCCAATGAAATACCAACTTCTGATGAGATTACATTAATGTCATGATTTGATTGCAGATTCAAGCCAGTGGACTACAAAAGTAAAGGTCACCTTAAAGGAGTATAAAGCTACAGTGTAAGTAAACTGGCATGGTGGTGACCTTGACACTACACAACTGTGAAGCCTCACATTATATAATACAGAGGGTATGAAATGGAGCGGGTACCTTCTTCCCAATAAAGCCCCTCAAAAATTTAGATGAAAGCAATCTGTGGCCTTGGTCCCCCAAGTCAAAGTGATTTCAAATCTAGGAACTGAGCTCCCCAACTAACAATCAGGGAGCTGAGTTTGACTAGTAATCAAAGAAGGGAGTACAAAGAAACAGCTGAGCACATGAGATGTAGCCTAAGCAATAAGAAGGGAGCCACCAGATTCCAAGGATCAAAGGTATTATCTTGACATGTATCCTTGAGATGTTTTTACAGGGAATGAGACCCAAGTTCTCCAAAACGCTGACCAAATGTGGACTAGAAGGACACCAGACTGATTGGAGCCAGAAGATGATGGACAGGGTCCCAGAGCTCTTCCTTTGACTTCTGAGATTCAGCCAATCAGAAGCGTCCACAGGCTACTCACCTGGCCCCAACCCCAACCCACAAGTTTTTCTATAAAAAATCCTTGCTTATAAACTTTTGAAGAGCTCAGGTTTTTTCAGCATTAGCTGCCCTTGCTCCCATTACTTTGCCTTGTAATTAAACACAAGCAAAGCCACAGTTGATTTACAAGGGTAATTTCCCTCACGGCAATCCAGTGTCAGTGTCTCAGCCTAGCTGTGCTCAGGTGAGCGAAATCCAGTTTGGTTCAGTAACAGGTATAAAGCAAATACCTCAGGATACCGAAGTGCTGCAGAGAACCCACAAATGGTCGTAAGTATGAGATGGTGGCCAACAAATTCATTTTTGGTGTAGATAAAAGCATTAGCTACACCTTTTTTTCCCTTCTTTCTTCAGCTGTTTAAAGATGTCATTCTATTGTATTTTTTCATAGTTTCTGTTAAAAGACTGCAGTTAGTCTTACTGTTGTTCCTTTGAAGATAAAGTATCTTTTTTTCCTCTGTCTGTTTTTAAGATTTTTTTTTTATCTTTGCTTTTCACCAGTTTGGCTATGATATGCCTGTGGGTAATTTTCTTATATCCTGCTTGGATTTCACGGGTCTCTTTAAAAATCTTTTGAGTTAATG
>NW_007730500.1:180286-182102 GCF_000696425.1 Galeopterus variegatus
AAATAGGCAGATCAACTCAAGCCAAACAGGGGTTTCTTTTTGTTCCTGTTCCTCAAGTGTGGCCCTCCTGGCTTTTGAGTGAGACCTGGTGGATCTCTGTCTCATCAGCTCTTCAGAGTCAGTTCCGCACTTCCAAGGTTCTGAGTTTAGCCTTTTGCCCTCTGACCCCGTGCAGCTTCAATATTTAGCAAATGTCTTGAGGGGTAACTGGCTGTGTATTTGGGGCAGGACACCTACTCTTACTGAGATTTTGTCTCCTAAGTACCAAAAAATTGGGATATTTCACTCTACCTTTCTAGCCAAGTCTCGTATCCTCCTGTGTCACCCAGAAATCAGTATATGCTCCTTGGTGTTCAGTCCTGTACTAGTTACAATCCAGCCCCACACAACCATTAAAAGCTCCCTTTTCCTAGCCAAGCATAATTCTTAGTGTTTGCCCAGAACTGGCAAATATCCCCAAGGAAGAAAACGACCAGTGTTTGTCAGCACACCCGTGCAGGGTTCCGCTCTCTTTGGAATTTTAGTTCATGTCGTACCCACTGTTTCCACAGCTCACTAATGTCTTTTAAACTGTGATTTCTGTAATTTGTCCTTTTTTTTCCTAGTTGTCGCAGCAAGAGCACTGGTCTGTCACAGCCTACTGTATTCTACCTAGAAGCAGAAGTCAGAAATCAGCCTGTAATACTTTTTCAAGAAATAANACTGTATTCTACCTAGAAGCAGAAGTCAGAAATCAGCCTGTAATACTTTTTCAAGAAATAACTTGTCAAAGTTGAGACCTCTTGCATCAAATCTCTCAATCCATCCAAACAGGCAAGTTGTCTTCAGTTACCTCCACCACAGTCTTGCCTTCTGTTCCTACTACCACAGGGATACTGTATAAATAAGGTCACCATTGGTTGTCATTTTTTTTGCAAACTTGTTTCTTACTTCCTCAGACCATTCTCCCTTGTTCCCCTCCCATTCATCACCAAAACACACACACATATACAAAACATCACACACTACATTTTCACAAGTTCCCCCAAATAAATCATGCTGTTTTCTCTCCTAGAATACTCATTTCTTCCCCATTTTTATAGCTAACTTTGCTCTTCTTCCCAGGGCCTTCACCTCTACTGAAAGCTTTCCTTAATTCCCACACGTTCTTTTCTTCTCTAACTCCGTTCATCGTTCTGTGTCATCCAACTTTGTGCACTACATTGTGCTGAAATGGTTTGTTTACTGGTTTGATTCTTGCCTCTCCCACATCCCCCATCACACAAAATTGGCCCATTAAAAACAGAAATTTGGCCTCCTTGGTCTCTAGCACCTGGTGAAGCATTTGGTATTAATGTGGGTTGAACTGTGCTCTCTCCAGGGCACCATGCTGTATTTTGCTCCAAGATGACTAGGTAATAGCAGGAACATTAGAAGCATCATCTCCGGGGATGCTGGACATTGATTTTTTTAAAGTACATTTCCTGAGGTCTCACTAATGCCAGAATATGAAGAAAGTAATCATTCTTCTCTGACTAAAGTGGAATCACCAATGATTTATTCTCTCCTTAATAATCTAGCTAACACTTACATAACCCTTACTATGTGGCAGGCACTTTAAACATATCATCTTATTTCATCTTTGCAACCACCCTCCGAGGAGGGTACTATTGTTAGCCCCATTTTATGGGTTGTTTTTTTTTTTGGTGGCTGGCCAGTATGGGAATCTAAACCTTTAACCTTGGTGTTCTAACCAATTTTGCTAACTGTCCAGCTCTTGTTACCCCCATTTCAAAGAGGAAAAAACTGAGAGAGGTTTAATGAGTGGCAAGCTATA
>NW_007730500.1:182890-191764 GCF_000696425.1 Galeopterus variegatus
AGCCAGTGAGCGGCCGGTCTGTACGTGGGATCCGAACCCTCTGCGGGAGCGCCGCCGCGCTCCCAAGTGGCACACTGTAGCAGTGCGCCACCGGCCGGCCCGTGCCCTTTTTTCTTACATTTTAAATTACATAGGTAGTACATCAATACATTCACATGGCAACAAATTCAGGAAAAAAGCAAAAGCCCATGGTACCATCTACCCAATCCAACTTTCTTCTTCAGTGGTAATCACTACTATTTGTTTGATGGGTATCCTTTGAGACCTTTTTCTTTGTTTATATACATATATGCATTATGTGTATGTGCATATACACAAAGAAATATGTATTTTTATATAACTGGATTATGCTTTATTTTTCTACAGATTGCTATTTTCATTTGACAATTTGTCTTAAAGATCTTTCCATATCAATACATATAGGTCAATTTTATTCTCTGAATGCTGCACACTATGGATGTATTCCATAGTGTGGATGTATTATAGTTTAGTTAACCATTTTTCCTTTATCTATCATTTATGTTGTTTCTGCTTTCACTGTTACAAACAATGCTGCATTGAATATCCCTAAATGTGTCTCTTCACATTCATGCAAATATATGTCTAGGAAAATACTTAGAAATAAAATTGTTGGGATGAAGGTTGTGTTGATTTTTTTAAATGGTGACTCACAAGCTGCCCTCGGTGAGGCAATGCCTTTTATTCTTTCATCATTCACAGATTAAAAGATTTGTGCCTCAGTGTTTCTAGGAAATCAACTCTGTGTATAAGCTCTTCTCACCTTCTCTCATGCAAAGGAAAGCCAAGGCCTTCTCTTTTCACCACCTCATCATCAGGAAGGAGGGACTTTGACGTAAGTTGCAGAACAAACAGGGTCCTTGAGAACACACAGATTCCAAAAAAAATTATGTGGCATGTAAGAGGCAGGTGAAACTCTCCGTGGGAAAAAATGAAGTGGGTCTGTCAAAAGAAAAAAATTACAACAAATTTAGTTTAAAGATCTTAATTGGCTCTTATTTCTAGAACCAGGCAACACCAAGTGTTCTTTTTTTTTTTTTTTTTTTTTTTAATTTTTTATTTTTGTGACCGGTAAGGGGATCAGACCCCTTGGCTTGGTGTTGGCTGCACCGCACCCAGCCCGTGAGCGCACTGGCCATCCCCATATAGGATCCGAACCTGCGGCCTGGGCGCTCCCAGTGCTGCACTCTACCGAGTGAGCCATGGGGTTGGCCCAACACCAAGTGTTCTGATGAGTTGAGCGGAGGAGGTTGACTTTCCAGACAGGAAAGGGCTGAGGATAGCAGAAACAGAGAATGAAAAGCAGATGGGTTGTTTTAAAGTTACTTTCCTTGTAAAGGTTAGAGCAGTGGGGACTTCCTTATCATGCCAGCTAAAGCTGGCCTGTTTGGGGATTTGGCTATTATCTTTCTCCTGGTTACTTGGACAGTCAGATAAGCAACTTAGTTTTGGCTTGGTGGTGTGACACTTTAACGTGTGTGACTCCATTTGGGTTTGATCTGTTGAGCTTAGTTCAGGAACTCAGTCCAAACCAATGGCCTCCTAGAAATTGTATTTAATAGGTCGAAGCTTTCTTTCTCATCTTGAGTTTCTCTTTTCTATATTTTGTGACCTGAATGGTAAAACAATGTCCAGGGGTGTCCCCTTATCCCTGAGAGATTACACTGGACAGAGCAGGATTCAAGTTTAAATAATCATGGAGTAAGCAGTGTAGGAAAATTCTGTCCTCATCTTTTATGGCAGAGCAAGAGACCCCAAGAGGGTGGAGACTGAAGACTTAGGTAGAAGTTGTATGCAGTTGCCTGGACGTTCCCTGTGCACACATCCCTTATGGCTCCAGAAAGGTTACACTGGTAGACTAGTGTTGTTAGGGGCATCAGAACCACTTCTCATGGGAAACAACCAACAAGTATGTGGATAATTTTTTTTCCTTAAAAGGTTTTGAAATGTGATGCCAGTACTAATGTCATTTAAATGTTATATTACTTGAATGTACTCTTCTTGTATAGTGAGTTGATATTACTCCCTGAGCCACCCAACTTTTTTATTTTTATTTTTTTTAAATAATCATGCAGCTCCATCCTTCCACTTTCCCTCGGTGCTCTAATGATAAACAAGCTGCATTTTTAATATAAAAGCTTCAGAACTCTGGTATCAAACTAAGTGACTACATTTAGAAGCATATAACCAGAGACTTATTAGCATCACAATCTGACCAATTAAATCACCAAAATCCAAATATGCTCTTTCTGTATGGGTTTGATCACAGAAAAACAAAAGGCATTTATGGCCTAATAGTTTTATAGATGCTCTTCTCTCTTATCCTATGTACATCACCATAATGTTTCAATTCCTATCAGCAATATTAGCTCTTCCCCTTACTTGTACATACTTAATAATCCGAAGCATAAATACCAGGGATGTTCTGCTTAAATAAGGCTACCCATCTGTGAAACTAGGAAGTGAGAGTATCTTGAATTTTAATACTGCCACGTTCAGGACAAGGGTCTTCATTCAGGAACAATGTAATGCTAAAAATTAAATTAAATTAAATTGAAAAATAGTAACAAAAATGATCAACATTTATTTAACACATGCTCTGAACCAGGCCTCATGCTATAAACATTTAAATATTTTTTTCATTGTTTATTTCTATTAGATAAATCCTTATTTATAGATTCATTACTTAGTCAAATTCAACAGAAATAGCATATTACCGAACAGTGCCACCTAGTGCACTTCTCAGCTAAACTTCCATTCCACCAATACACATTAAAATATCTGTGAACTAAAATACCTACAGGTGCTACCTTCAAAATTTACCTTTATAGATTCTAATTCTTAGGTGGTTTCACAGCATTAGAAATGGGAAGAGACTGTGTTCTATGTTTTGTGTAGTGCTAAGTACACATTCACAGCTCAAAAGATAATGAGTAGTGGTAGGAACCAGAAAGTAATGTAACTTTTCTTTAAAATATTGAAGGTTCTTGTATTGAAATTCAAAAGGAATTATAATTATTCTTCTCTAAAACACAATTTGTAATAGTGGAATAAGTTACTTAGACACTTTGTTAGGTCTCATGGGGATGTTTTTTCCTTTGGCTTTGTAAGAAGACAGATCTCTGTGATCAGAACAAGCAATCTTAGTATAATGGGCAGAGGGACGTGGGTGTAGAGGCAATAGATAATTGAGGTTCTATTCTTATATAGTTCTATATTGTTCATGTGTAAATACAATTATAGGGTACATTTGCATTTTTGGATTATAGTATTAAATTATTATAGTGATAATAGTTTTGAGTGAATAAAATATCTTATATTAACAGAAACAGTTTTTAAGAACAGCAATATAATTATTTCTTTCTTAATAACCTACTTTTAATAGAATTATATTTAGTTTTTTAAAGTGGAAAAATAGATTTATTGTAATTTTTAAAAAGAGAAATATACATTACTTGCAGATAATTTAGCTGTCAATTAGAAAATCCAAGAATACTTATAATAATATAAAAATCAATAGCTATCATACACAGTAGAAGTAGTCTTAGAAAATACAATGAAAAAAGATCCTATTTATAATATCATGAAAAACTACAAAATACCTCAAAATATCCTTAGAAGGATAGAAGGCATTGTAGCTGATAAAACAATCAATGAATCCACAATCCCACTACTGGGTATATATCCAAAGGAATGGAAATCAGTAAGTCAGAGGGATACCTGTATTCCCATGTTTATCACGGCTCTATTCACAATAGCCAAGAGTTGGAACCAACCTAAATATCCTTCAGCGAATGATTGGATATAGAAAATGTGGTATGTATACACAATGGAATATTACTCATCCATAAAAAAAGAATGAAATTCTGCCATTTGCAGTTACATGGATGAGTTTGGAGAAAATTATGTTAAGTGAAATAAGCCAGGCACAGAGAGAAATATCACGTTTTCACTCATATGTGGAAGCTAAAAAAGCTGATATCATAGAAGTAGAGAGTAGAAGAGTGGTTACTAGAGACTGGTGAGGGAAAGGGGAATGGGAAGGGGTATATGGGGACAGGGTGGTCAGTGGATACAAAATATTAGAGATAGGAAAGAAGGGATCTACTGTTCTATAGCAATATAGGGAGGTTACAGATAACAACAAAGTCCTGTGAATCTTTGAATAGCTAGTCAAGATGATGTTGAATGTTCCTAACACAAAGAAGTAACAAATGTTTGAGGTGATGAATATCCCAAGCACCCTGACATGATTACTGTATACAGTATGAATGTACCCAAATATCATATTGTACTCCATAAATATATACAATTATTATGGACCAATTAAGAAAAATAAATTTAAAAGAGGGGAAAAAAGAGAGAAATAAAGATTAGAATAGTGGTTACCAGAAGCAGAGAAAGGGAAGAGGAGGGGGGTTAGGGAAAGGTTGGTGGACTGGTACGAAGTTACAAAGTTATGGTTGAACAGGAAGAATAAGTTCTGGTGCCCTACGGTGACAATAGCTAATAATATTGTATTGTATATTTCAAAAAAAAAAGCCAGTAAAGAGGATCTTGAATGTTATAACCACAAAGAAATAATAAATGTTTAGGTGATAGATATGCTAACCATTCTGATTAGATTATTGTACAATATATGCATGTATTGAAACAACAAACTGTACCCCACAAACATGCACAACTAAAAAAATGAATTAAAAAATTTTTAAATGGTTAAAAAAAAAGGAAGTCACTGGAGCTCACTAGAATTGGACCACATGTGAATTTGAATGTTTGATAGTGGGTTGTATAAAGGATAAGGATTTAATTATATTTAGTTTTGAGCAACTTCAAAATTTATCTTTCTTTTGAGAAAATGTAATCTATGTAATTTTTAAAGTCTCATTAATAGATGGATTAAACTTGGACAGTACAGTATTAACAATTATTAATAGAAGTATTAAACTTGTACAGTGGAGTATTAAACTTGAATTTGCCAAGCAACTCCCATGAACTTATTTGATCAGACTGCCACCTACAGGCGGCAAGGAAAGCAGAGTGGCACTGAAATGTGTTCACCTGCCACATACCCCACATGGTATTAAGAAAAACGGTAGGGTTGCTAGATAAAATACAGAAGGCTCACACAAATTTGAATTTCAGTTAGCAACCAATACTTTTTAATATAAGCATGTACCAAATATTGCATGGGACATACCCAGACTAAAAAATTATTTATTGTTTATCTAAAATTCAAATTTAACTGGGCATCCTGTAGCTTTATTTGCTAAATCTGGCAGCTTGTAAAAATAGAGATAATAATGCTGACCACACTCTGTTGCTTAAAACATTTCAACGGTCTCTCTCTGGCCTCAGGAGAAGGTCCAAGCATCTTAACATGGCACATAAGACCATCCACATCTCTACTCCTGTCTTGTTCTTCCCTGTCTGAGCTTCCTGTTGACATCTAAATCTCTTTTATTTAGGCAGGTATTTTGGCCTGGAATATAGATGTTCCTGCTTTGTCTGTCTTTTAATATTATTTATGATACTTATGTAATTTTATTACATAGTCACGTCTTCCCTTTGGACTTTTAAAATGAATATCCAAATTATAATAATGGATTAAGCAATATATTACCTCAAGGAGAAAAAACTAGTGAGAAGACACATGTATAAAAACACTACCTTGGAAAGACACGTTGGAAAATATTTTATTTCTAGCTAATATTTTATTCATTCTTTAAATGTTACCAAGCGAAAAACCCTAGTGAACTTAAATTGTGTTTTTGTGGGTATGTTTTTCTCCGGCTACATAATTTTGAGGCTTAATACAATATTAAAATGTGGAGCCTCTTGTTCAGAAATTATTAAGAATTTCAAGGTGGTAATACCACAACATTAACCCAAGTATGGGACACTTCTTTTTCTTTTCTTTCTTTTTTTTTTCAAGTATGGGACACATCTGAGTATAGGGCCCTAGCTGCACAGGTCACATTCCCTGTTTATGCAGATATATTTTTTTCTCATCTGAATTGACTTAGAATTTAAATTTCTCTAAGGGAAGTTCTTTTGTTTACACTAGAAGTATGTGACTGACTTAAAATCTATTATGAATTGAGATCTTGCTAAGTGGATCTACCAAATAATCAAAAAGAGAATAGAGCTTATAAGAAAGTAGACTTTGCAGCCAATTTAAGGTCAGGCTTCACAGCTGCCTTGGAGAGCTCAGCGGTTGGCTTTAGGGATCCACAAACTCCCTCAAAGTGTAATCAAAATTGTGTGTGCGTGCGTGTGTGTGTGTGTGTGTGTGTTTGCATGTGTATTTTTAAGGGGAAAGCTTTCATCTGATTCTAAAAGATATCAATAACCCCAAAAGTCTTAACAGCCACTGTTCTATGAAGTTGGTATCAATAACCCAAAAAGTCTTAACAGCCACTGTTCTATGAAGTTATTTCTCTTCTTTTATTTAAATAACTCTCTGGCAAACCTCTGTGTTTAAAAGCCTCTGCTGTTAACTAGTTTAAAAACTTTAAATACAAGGAATTATGCAGATTTTTAAACTACTTTTATTTCAGAATATTAAAAAAAAATCAAAAGAAGTATAGGAATAAACAAGTGTATCAAGTTCCCAAAGGAATGAAATCTAAAAGGATCTGTATTTAACCCTTACATCCCAGCTGCTACCATCGGAAAACTGGGGAGACAGTAAAAGTGATCTTCAATTGCAGTATGTCTTATGTAATGATATATAGCATCCGTTGAACGCTTGCCACATGCATGTACTATCTCAATAATCATTTACAACTCAACTCACTTAATCCAATTAAAAACTCTATGATCCCCCTTGTAGAAATGAGGAATCAGAAGCACACAGAGGTATGAAACCTGCTCAAGGACACACAGTGAATGGTGGAGACAGGTTTTGAATCGGCCACAAAGTCAACATTCTTATAAGCTTTAATTTTCTTCTTGGTTAGTTAGTAGGTCTACTTAGCAAGATGTCCATACATTATAGAAGTGTCATTTAATAGGTATTGAGATTAAAGAAGTAGATGAAAGAACTGAAAATTTATCCTACCAGAAAACTTTTTTCACCTGGCTCCCTGGACACCACGCTTTGTGGCTCCCCACCTCCTCTTGGCTGTTCCTGCTTCAGTCTTTTTGTGGGATTCTCCTCTTGTCCCTGTCAGGCTGTGACCTTCGTCTTCCTTCCATCTATATACATTCCTTAGGTAAACTAGTCCAATCCCATGACTTTAAAGACTGTCCACATTTGTTGATTTTCATATTTATATTTCCAGCATGGACCTCTCCCTGGAACCCAGATTCTTATATCCAGCTGCCCTCTCACCATCTCCATTTGGAGGTCTAATCGGCATCTCAAACTAAACATGACCAAAATGAACTCTGGATTTCCCTCCTTCAAGACTCCCACGGCCTCCCCCATCTCAGTAAATGCAACCCCATTCTTCTGATACTCCAAACAAAGACCCTTGGAGGCATCTTTATATCTTTTCCCTCCTTCACACCACACATCAATCTATCAGCAGATGGGGTCAACTTAACCTTCAAAATATGTTCTGATCAATATATATCCAAAATCCATCCACCTCCTTAATCCAAGTCACCATGATCTCTCTTTCCTGTATTATGGCCAACATCTCTGTGATGACCATGAGAATGTGCCTCTCAGATCTCTCAATGGGGGAGCACAACTACGAGGGTCCCCAACTGCTGCACTCTGAAATCCATCACTGTGTTCTTGCTGAGGCCAGGCTTCCCGAGGGCAACTCCCAGCAACTCCCAACTGGGGCAGGCCATTGTTGGGAGATAGGGGACTCTTCTGATGAGTGAGTTTGGCGCAAGGACTCCCCATTGGCATAGCCAAACTTCCATAGAACTGCACTGCAGTCTGAGAGTCTTCATCTCACCTTGCTGCCCTCCTTCCGTCCTTCACCAGGGTCAGCCCTGCAATGCAGACTGTAGGCTCTCCAAGCCTATTCTGGTACCCTCCCATCTTCTCCTCCCAGTTGTTCTTCTTAATAAATCTCTTATATGTCTAATCCTGTCCTGGCTCCCAGAGGACCCAGATTAACAGAATCTCCTAATTGGTCTCCATGCTTCCACAATTACAGTCTTATACTCTCTTCACACAACAGTCAGAAGCGATCAAATTAAAAACAAACTCCTCACCATGCCTGTAGGCACTACACAATCTGGCTGCTGCTTCCCCATGACCTCATCTCCTCTTTGCTGACTCTGCCACGTCCCCCAAGTCTCCTGCTGTTCCTTGACCCCTAGATGTGGTTTACTGGCCTTTGCACTAGTCTTTCCCTCTGGAATGCTTTTGTCCCTGACTCATACATATCTTGAGCCCTCTCCTCCTTCAGGTCTGTCATCTGCTGTCCTCTTGTCCTGCTTTGTTTTTTTCTTCATAGCATTCAATCAACATCTGACATATTATATGTCTCTTTTATTTATTTATTTATTTATTTTCTTCCCCATTACAACACAGTGCCATAAAAATAGAGACTGTATGTTTTATTCACTCTCATATCCTCAACACCTAAAAAGGTACTGGCACATAATAAGTACTCAACACATTTTTGTTGAATGAATGAATGAATTCTTACTAAAAACCATTTATAGGGTCATAAAAATCAAAGGAATTTACACACATAAGTTTGATTAGGAGCATCTGAGTTTTCTAAAGAATGAGACACAACTAGAAAAATGACTACCATTGGTAATTGAGGACACATTTGTAGGGTTTTTTTTGTTTCGTTGGTTTTTGGTGATTATTTTTTAAATGTTGAAATTTTGTAAAACAAAATTTGAACCATACACTAATCACTAACCTTTTTAATATAA
>NW_007730501.1:0-4643 GCF_000696425.1 Galeopterus variegatus
CGGACGAAGCGCACAAGGAAATACAATGGCAAATTACAATTCTTAAAGCATGTCTATTAACAAAGTGCCTTTTACCTAGGGTGGTGCGTTTCTTCCACACAAACTCTCCTAGTGAGGATTTTAAGCAAAACCTGGGGGGGGGGGCATGAACATCGCAAACCACAGCCTTATAAAAATTAATCTCTCAGACATATTGTGAATGGCTAAGTGGTGAGAACCCAGAGCAGCTGTGCCGCAATGAATAACGACACACAGTACTTTAGGAAGCTTCTTAGCAAAGAGGCACTAGCAGGAAACTGCCAGACCCACAGTTAAGTTTTGAATTTTCCATTTCGAATCACTTCATTAAAAAACAAGTTGTGAAAAGGAAACAAGCACAAAAAGAGGGAATGGTGTTGAACTTCAAACTGTTTATCACGCAGTGGGACAAAGAGAGACACAGAGAGACAAGGAACTAAGACGGCCCTGGATTTTCATCCTGCAATTAGATTGCTCTAGAATGCCAGGATGATAGGACCTGATCTTATTACGCCATTTATGTGCCAGGGCCTCTGACAGAGAAAGTAGTTACCAGGAAACAGAGCAATACTTAAGAGACTGAAGAGAATCCTACAGCTCACTGAAGTCTGAATACGTGAACCCTGAGGTTCTGGTTGTGGTAGATGTTTTCTATGGGGTGGCTTTAAAATTTTATTTTAGTGAGTTATTCTGTTTTTCTAAAATTTATGAAGTTTTAACCACAGTTGGATCTCAGAGGGAGACCCGATACTATTTTTCATGTTCTTAATGAGAATGGTCAGGGACTAGGGCTCTGGCTTACCCTGGGAGGAAAGGTACGGAAGAGCCTCATGGGCCTGCTCCGCCACCTACCAGTTCTGTGGCTTTGGCCAAGTTCCCTCACTTCTTTAAGCTTGCCTTTTCATCAGTATAGTGAGGATAATAAAACTCGGTTCATAGGTCCATTGTGAGGATTAAATGATAAAATACATGTGAAAACTGCCTACCACGAGCAATTAATAAATGAAAGTTATTACCCCACACAGAGAGCCGCCCCCCTAATTCCACACACCTACTCCTCATCACACACATATACACCACCCAGCTCTGGAAGCTTCTTAAAGTTCTCCGAGGATCAAGATCTTCCTGACCACTTCAGCTCGAGACTTGGATTAACACACCCCTTACACATCTGCAAGTTCTTGGCATTATGATCAAATCTTTAGTCACCCCAGAGGTAAAGACACTTAGAGTGGCTGAAAGGCTTAAGGGTTCAGATTTACACCCCCCAAATTCTCTACTTCTGTCAAAGAGCTGCAGTTGACTCGCACATTCTCAAGCCGACAATGTGCTAGAGGTGGCCAACTCTGCTCAGTTAACACTGATGCTGGTCATGAATGTCCTGAGACCACAGCTGCGCACAGTAAGGAGCAGACTGCTCACCGTGGCCTCAGAGGTTCAGGTTTACGATGTTTTATCTCAATCAAGGGGCCTGGAGTTTTCCACCTAGTCTTACGTCTGTCTCCTCTGTGGAGAAAACCAGCCCTAGGCAAAATTATGGAGCCCATTTCCAACTGTGCCTCCTCCCTTGACTCTCCCGCTGGCTATGATGCGTCCATTTCAAAAGATTCAAAAGAGTTGATAAATTAATTTTCATTAAGATACTACGGACCTGCGATATTAATGATCTCTATCCAAGGTACTATCTGCTATCATAACTACCTACTTTTTAAAGTGGAGTTAGGTAGAAAAAATGCCTGCTCCAAACGGAGTGTCTCTTAACAGTGAAGTTTCAGGCACTGTGGTAGTTCATTGTGGGAGATATCTATACTCAAGACACTCTAAATCATCGCCAATGGGTGATCACATTCCCTGCATAATCATACCATCAGCCCTGTCCTCAGACCACTATAAGCTCTCTGTCCTGTGTCTGAAGTCATGCTATCTGGACAATAGAAGTTTAGAAGCCAGCCACTTTCTGAATCTCAGTATTCCTCCAGCAAACAAAGTCGCAGACATGAGATAGCTGCACAGCTGTATGTACAATGCCAGTGTTACAATACCCAGTTGTGTTTCTTCCAGTTCTTTCCCCAGATCACTTGGGTGGTAGAAATCATCACAGAAGCTCTGTGAAACAGATATCTGGAGTAATGGCTATGAGACGATCGCACCAAAGCGTGGGCTCGCGCACAAACACACACACACACACACTTGGATTTATCTGAAGTAAAATCTTTCTCTGCCTAAGAATCAAAAGAAAAACTTCTTTTTCTTTTACAAGATCCAAAATATAGTTGACTCAAAATAAATTTTATACCCGTTAAGGTTTCTGTGGGTCTCTGCACTTGATCAGGGTATTAAAGTATTTCTCTCAGTGCTGCTCAGGGCATTAAAGTGTAATTTGAAAAGGGAATTTATAACCCATGAGTCTCAAGTGAGGGAAATCTCTCTCAGGGGACCTCTACTTTTGTGTTCCTAAAACACTTGTAAATAAAACCCCCAATATCTGAGTGACTACTTGAATGGTAGCCAGATTTTAAGGTCAGCTTCAGCCCCACACAAAATGCTTGAGAGTTGTAAATAGGGGAACAAGAACCGTCTGTCCGGGGAGGGGACTGTGTCAGGTGGCTTCACTGTCACCTCCCAGGAGAAGTGAGAACAGTGAGAGTGGGAGCTCAGTACTTTGAGAACAACGGTGTGGAAGGAATCAGAATGAAAAAGAAAGGGACCCGCTTTCTCCCCCACTTTGTTCCACCTGGCAGGACACTGTGCCCACCCATCACAGCCACAGGTTTGTGAGCATGCGCGGCCGAGGGCCCCATCCCGAAGTAAGGCGCACCAGGGGGAAGGAGAAAGGGCAGTTTTATTTCCTCAAGAGGGTTGGCACCAAATCTCTTAGTCATATTTGTTTCTCTACCAAGAGTTCCTGACGTTGGTGACCCAAGAGCTACTTAGGGAGACAAACCCCTTGTCAGCTTTGTTCACGAATCGCTGCTGCTTTGGGCGATTCTTTTGTCCCCTATCTTACACCCCTTTTTCAGAGCCCATGGCAACGAGTAGCTCCAGTAACTAGTTCGGTGCCTCTATTTAGAAATAGTTTCCCGGGTGTGAATTTTCATGCCCAGGGGATGATATAAGTGTCACAGATTCTCTCTGCTGGCTGAGGTGGATGGAAATGTACTTTAAGGCTCAGCATCAAAGCTTTCACTTTAGAAGCTGAAAGGCTTCGTTCCCTTGCCAACTGCACTTTTTTCCCCATAATTAATTAATGCAGTATTAATTGTGCATGTGCTATGGGGCCAGCTGAAGGAGGACAATGTGGCCTATCCACACAGATCAGCTGGCTCTGTAAAGCCCCAGACCCAGTGGACACAATCTAGGGAGGGAGAAAAATGCAGATTGTAATTTTTACAGGTTACAGGAAAGGCAAACACGCCTCGAGTTGTGAAGGGGATTCCCACAAATCACGCAGTTGGGGTCAAGCAGACGGTTACCAGAAGCCACACCTGTGCATAATGCACTGGGCAAAGGGCCAACTCTCAGACAACTGTCAGGCCAGAAGAGGGGCTAGGAGAACAGGGAACAGGCCTGCGATTCGGCCAGAAGGACCTGGGAGCCACCATAAGGCGAGAGCGGCAGAGACAGTCTTCAGAAGCCCTACAAGGCCTAGGAGCCGGAGCCAGCTCCCATCCCACAAAACCATTAACCCGATCTCCATCACAGGCATCGTAGGGAGATGTCCAACAGAATCGGGCACTGGCTTCCAAACTTTCTTGCAGGAGGACATCCTCGCAAAACAATCACAGGAAAAGTGGAGGACAATTTCCTGCGTCATCGAAATACCACCATCTGCAATAAAATTTGATGTTGAGCCCTAGAGAGTCAAATGAATGATCAGGATTCTTGGCATTTACAGGTAATGCTCCATGGCTGATACGCCTTGCATTTCTCTTCCAGAAGTTAGAAAACAATAAAATGTCTGAGTTGGGATGAATCTCGGGAATCATATACTCAGGCTACTTCACTTTACACAGGAGGAAACTACAGTCCTGGGAGAAGGAATGAATCGTTGGGGGATGACCAAGTAGAAACCCATGGGGCCAGAGCCCAAAGAACTGACCTGCAGGACAGTGTGACCTCTGCTCTCTTACCCTGTTGTAGGGTGTCCTAGCACATATGACATGTGGGTAAACTAAGGCACCAAAATGTCAGGCAATTTTTCTGACGCATGTCAGCTTACCACAAATTATTAGGCGGTTCAGAGTTAAACCATCTCTATTCAAGCGCATCATCTTTCTTACTGTTTAACAATAATCAGCAAGACAGATCACCTCTTTCAAAAGGATGAAAACTTGTGGACTCTGGGAACCTCTTTTTACTTTATCTGTTTCTAACACTCCAGAATTTATGCAGATACCTAAAAATATATGGCAGATAAGAGTGCACATACAGGACTGGATCTGAAAATATATCTCCCTCCAAGTCCAAAAGATAACTTGGTTTATATGATTTTCTCTTTCTAACCAACAGCTAGTAGAAAACAACTTTCATTTTTTTTTTTTCCTTTTTGTCTTTTTTTGTGGCTGGTAACGGGATCGCAACCCTCGGTGTTGCGCCCGTACCGCAACCGGCAACGGGATCGCAAC
>NW_007730501.1:5509-27824 GCF_000696425.1 Galeopterus variegatus
GGCCCTTTCATTTGTTTCTAATAATTTTAAGAAGCAATACAGTGAAATAAAAAAATAAAAAAATAAAAGCCTGGGTTTTGGACTTAGATGTGGATTCAAATTGTGGCTCCTCCACTTCCTCTCTGTGTGACCTCAGGTGAGTGATTTATCACTTCTGAGCCTCAGACATAATATCTATGTTGTGGTGTTTGTGATTATTCAGAACAATATATATAAAGTTCTTGGCACAAAGAAAGTGCTCAGTAAATAGTAGTGACTATTATTACTTGTTCCACATATCATTGGCACAGAGATTCTCTGGAGTGGCATTATGATCTTAAACACAGTTGGCCTGTGAATGGTTCCTAACAGCTCCTGTAACCTGGCAGGTGGGGTACGGTGACAAAAACAAACAAACAAAAAAACCTCATTTGCAAAGGGAAGCCACTCTTGGAAAACAAATGGGTGATGAAATCCACTTCTGAAGTAGAGCTACATAAACTGTCTGATACCTCTGAAGATGGTGCTATATTCAACACCCTTCAACACTTGTTCTAGGTGCTTTTTTTCAAAAAAATGACTGTTATATCTCTCCTTACAAACTTTCACCCTCCTCAGTGAACTACTGTAGTCGATACCCCACCCCAAGAGTAGAGAATTCAGCCTCAGCTGGACTGGGGAAATGAAATGCTCCCTGCACAGCCCTGCATGGGCAGACTCTTCCTTCCAGGCATCCCATCTGCACCCCCCACACATCCACAGCTCTTTATCCATTATCTGTATCTGCAATCTTCATTTCTTCTGCTGGAATCATAGAACCCTATCTGGGAGCTATTAGTAGCCAGGATCTGCAGGAAGCAGAAGTAGAGACCAATTTCCAAAAAATAGAATTTAGTCCACCCACCCAAGATGGAAGCAGTAAACGTGGGGAAAGGATGACTAATTATACTTTGGAATTTCGTCTTGGAGCATGGCCAGCGCCAGGGTCAGTTAAAACCTCTCAAATCCTATTCTACGCTTGCTTGGGCAGAGATCAGAAGAATGAACCCCCCAAACACCAACACATGGCACAGGTAAATGAGAATCAGAATCTACTACGGCAACAGTGAAATCAGTAACATTTGAAGGTCCCCACTGAAATTTACCTCTGGAAAAGCTTAAGCATAAAGCTGTTAAAGTCATTCCTGCCAGAAACTCCAAGAGTCTGTGCTACTGATGAGGTGTAAACTGAGGCACGAAAAAAAATGGGAGAAAACATCTGTGAATATCTGAGAATTGAAACTTTATCATATTTGTATATATTCAGCTCAACCTGCTTTATGACAATGAAGAGGAATTGGGGGGTAACTTAGGAACACACAGTTCGAGCCAACATCATAATGAATCTTTATCAAGCCTGCCAGCGAGTATCATGTAGGTGTATGTGAGGCTGACCATGAAACTTATGGACAGGGACCCCTCAATCTGCAGAACCCTAACATGCCAAGGGAAAGACCACAGAGGCACTGACTGATGGTTGGGAAAATTCAGTAGAGCGGAGAAAGGAGAAATGGAAGTGAGGTTTCTTATTTCCTGTTGTTCAAGTTTCTACTCATAAAACTGGTTGTCACTGCCTTTTATTTTTTAATGGCTCTCTCTTTCAGTCTGTCATGAATGTCAATGTTGGGTATAGAATAGAGTCGGGCAGCTCTGGACCCACATAAATACCCCACAGCACCCAGCAGGGGCAACCAATTGCCAATAGCTTCCGAACATCTACTTCAGAACTCCGAGTAAACTGAGGGACCATGACCCTAGGGAGGCGTCTGTGGCAGTCCCTGTCCTCCCCTCCCCCACAATCCCCCACCGGAGCACAGCCACTTTGTCAGAGTTTAGTATGCTAGAGGAACTGCTTTAAATGTTCACAAGCTCACTGCATGTAATGCGAAGTGAAAGAAAAGGTCAATAAACCTCTGGTTATATATATATATATTTTTAGAAAAAGACATCTATAAATAGCTGCATTTATTGAAGCTGCTTCCTTATCAGGAAGCAGGGAGCTAGGAATTAACGTCTGCTTGCATCGGAAATTCTTTCAGACAGCAAACCCAAAAAGGAAATTTCCCTTCCAGAGCAGCCTGGCTGTTCTGCTGGGGGGTGTGTTTTCTCTTCGGGCTGTTGCAGGCAGGTGACCAGGGCCCTGCACAGCCGCATCCTTCAAGCGGCTGAACGCAAAAGTGAAAGCCCCCCAAAGAAGGCTTCAGCGGGGACAGACTATGAAACGCGAGGGGCTGGCCAGCTGTCAGAAGCCGTTACTGCTTTGTTGAGATACCGAGAATTAAATCCCGTCCCCATGTCCTTGCCTCAACTCTGCCAGTGATATCACCGCACGTCACAGGCAGCTGTGAGGAGAGGCCATTTTTGGAACTCTGATAAGGACAGAGGACAGGGAGCATTTGACAGGTCTTAGAAGGAGGATGGGAAGACTGAGGAAAGAGGCTTACAGATTCTGGCAAGACCATGAAGAAAAAGTTCCAGCCTGAGGGACAGATGAGTGGGTAGGAAAAAGCCCTGGGACAGAGTGCCCTAGAGCAGAACTGAACCCCTAGAAACCACAAAGAATAAATAGTTAGAAGGTAAAGCTCATTTCCATTGTGACTCAGGGAAATCGGTCTCAATACTATGTACAGAGAACTCTAGGTCTTTTCTTTCTTGGTTTTAAATTTATTTTGTTATTTAGTATTTTTTGTTTGTTTTTTACTGTTGAATTTATTTTTTAGTATTTTAATGGACACATTACAATCGTACATATTTGTGGGATACAATTTGATGTTTCAGGACATGTATACATTGTATAAGGATCAAATCAGGGTAGTTAGCATATCCACCATCTCATGCATTTATAATTTCGTTGTGGTGAGAACATTCAAAAACCTCTCTTCTAGCTGTTTTGAAATATACGTTATTGTTAACTATAGTCACCCTACTGCACAGAAGGATACCAGAACTTATTCCTCCTACCTAATCGCAACTTTGTACTCACTGACCATCTAGGTCCTTTCTTTAATGAAACAATCAAGGACATGCATGCTTCCCTTGGCCCTTGAAAATGGGGAAACCACCTCCTAAACAGCTATTCCTCAGCACTGAAAACTGAAATGCAGCGCTAGTGAGTTACTGACCTCTGCATGCCAGGTGTTGCACATAAGTGAGCTCTGGTACTTATAAGAAACCTCATCAAGCAGGTGTTATTAGATGTAAGTCTTCGGTTAAATCATCTAACAGAATGAGGAGACCCTGAAGTTCAAGCCCATCCCAGTCTATCTGGACCCCAGTCCTTCCTGTTACCAGGCTTTTCCATCTGGTAACTTCAAAAGGCAGTGGGGCATCCCTTGTGCAATGCTGGGGATGTGAATGTCGGGCTGAGCCTTGGTTACAGTGATAAACTGAGTGCACAGGAGAGTAAAGAAAGGGCAGCTGCAGAAACTGGTGAGCAAGACCAGAATAAACTGTCCACAGTAAAAGGCTCCCATTTCTGATGCCTCTCCCTCATCCTGTTGAGAGGGAGGAGCCAGCCTGTGGGAGGATCGGCAAAATTAATGGCCAAGTGGCATCACTAGTGCCACACCTGCCCCAGGCCCTGCCCCCATGGCCGCCCAGATGCCAACAGTCAGCAGTGCCTCTACTTTCCTGTCCGGGAGACTCTGCCGTGGTGTCTTCTCCTAAGAAAACCAAAGGTGACTTTTGAAGTAGAAATCACATTAGACCCTTCACGGGCTGTGTGAACTTGGACAATCCAGTTGAACTACCTGAGCCACAGTCACCTCCTCAACTGAACAGAATTAATAACTGGACTGTTAATATCAAGGACTGGTGCATGATTAAATGAGATAATATGTGTGAATGCATTCTGTCACTTAGAACAATATAAAATATTAACTGGTTATATTTAGTGCCCATTTTTGCCTCTTTCTTTAGGAACAAACATCTTGAAAGTATGTCAAATTTGTTGCTCCAGCCAATGAAGAAAGAGGGCCGCCGCGACCCTTCCCACTACGCTGGCGCGGATACAGCCTTGCCTGTCACGTGAGTGTCTTACGCTCAGTCCCTCTGCTGAGAATGCAAAACAGCCGAGTGGGTGAGCGCAACGAGGTACTGTTTCCCAAGAGAGGAATTAAATTATTAAATACACACAAGCAGGAGTAGTAATGTCAAAATTTTGAAAGATTCACAAGGAAAGGAAGTGGAGCCCAAGGGACTCTTCCTAGGTGTTCTGACTCTAGAAAACTCTGAGAGGCTATTATGGCTATTTATTAACCCGCAATATCATAAACCGTAACCCTGTTAAATATGATGAATGAATCCTACGTTCTGATTTTTAAATGTCAATTCACAGGGAATTTAGAAGGCCAAAGAGGCACTGCAAAAATGCAAAGTCTCTAGGCAAATGGCATAATGTCAGTCCGTGGTTAGATGTGAGCAAATCAACTAAATGTGAGATGGTAGAGCTTAAAAGAAATTTGAAATGAAGACATTTATTTAATTATTCAAATTTTGCCTCGTGAATCTGAAGTATACTTGTGTTGTTACTGTTTGGCTGGGCCTGGGCATCGCTGTTGGAGGCCTGGTGTTGCACGGGGCGGCTGGGAACACAAGGTGGGTCTCTACCAATAAGCAGGTGGCACCAGCTCATGGGGTGACTTTGGCAGCCCCCTTCAGGACCCACTTCCCCGTGAGTTGAGAAAAAGGTGGCCTTTGGACAGACAAATTAGAAAATGTCCCTCCCTCACATGGCCCCCAGTGACAACTGTGGAAGGCAGCCTTTGCTCCAGGTAACAGCCCTTCTCCACTTAGAGTCAAGAGCGATCTTGCCAGGCACCCTTGTCCTTCAAGTGTTTTCAAGGTACGATGAAAGGCTTATGTTTCCTTCAAAGAACAGAACTTCTTTTTTCCCACCTGCCTACTATAATTGTACTTTAGCCCGTCTACTCTCAAGCTTAAACAACACATCAGTACCCTTCACAGAAGAAGGAAAAAAAGATGCCCTTTCTATCCGCTCAACACACACAGCAGTGCTGGCTCTCCTGGCGAGCCGGGGAGTGTTGCCGTCGGGACCGTTGCAGGGCACCGTCCTGCTAGTTTGGGCAGTGAGTCAGATCAGGGTGGCATGGATCTGGCTCTTCTTCCCTCGGCTCTTTTCCTTCCTAGGCCCAGACCGCCCCTGCCAGTCCCTTTCAAGTCCTCCATAAGCACCACTTCACGCTTTGCTCCACTTATCACTTTGCTTTTATCACAGCCAAATGAAAGGAAAAGGCATCACTTTCTACTTCTCAATAGCTTGCTAATTTGTCATGGTGTGTCTTCAGTTTGGGTCTAGCCCTGTGTCTGCAGAACAACATGGTGAGAAACTCTTTGTATGAGAGTCTTAAATATGATGATCCCTGCTCCCTTCACTCCCACAAGGATATGTTTTGATTTACGGATGAAAGAAGAAAAAGAGTTAAGGGAGAGGTTTTATCTGGAGATCAATGATAAATAGTGAAGAGAAGCCACTTAGAGGCATCCCAGTCTGGTGACTATCTCTTTAAAACAAGCAGCTAAAAATGCTTTCAATCTAGCAATACCATAAATGTCCTGCTGCCGTCTTGGCTTTCAGATTCTTCCCCGTACTTTCCATGAGCATTCCACTGGGAATTGTCTGGAATCCCAGATTAAAACAGCAATAGCCTGATTCCCTTGTTAGAATATTTCTTTTCTTTTAGGTTTGGAAACTCAGCTGGGATGCATCTTCAAGTGTGTGGCACAGCGTCAACGATGGTAGGGGCTACATGGTCATCCTGGAACAGGAGAGGGACGGGCGGGGCTCAGCCTCGTGTGGAAAGCCCCAGCTGAGGGCAAACGGCAAGAGCCTGGGAACCTGCACTTTCAGAGGATTCATTCCAGATGCTGGAACCAATGGTGTTAGAACAGGTCTCATGCAGACTATCAAGGAGATCTAAAGTTAGACTGCCAGAGAGTAGGCATTCACGTCAAAGCATTACCCTGACCTGAATCCATAATGTAACTACTGATTGTATTCCAAGGTCAGCAGTAATGTGCTACAGTTCTATATTTTATAATTATCTATGTGGGGATCCTTCCATCCATCTAAGGGTGATATGCAAACTGTTATACAACAGATAGAGCAGACTGACCAACAGTTAGAACAGACTGCAGCTAGGAACCAATGCTATGGCCACATCAGTGAATACTGGCCAAGAATCAACCCTGGATTCATCCACATCCAAAAATATTTACTAAACACATACTTACATGGTGGTATAATGGACAAGAGCCTGGCTCTGGAGTCAGACAGAACTGAGTTTGATCTTGACTCGATCTGTTACTAGCTCTGTGACCAACCTTGAAAAATTACTGAAATTCTCTAAGCACACATGTGTGACATGGAGCTAAAAAGAAGACCTACCTTACAGGTATTGTTGTGAGAATGAAATAAAATAATTGATATAAAGGACTTCGTACCGAGCCTGCTACAGGGTAATCCCACAGCAATATCAGCAGTTATAACTGTGTGCCAGGCACACAGTAAGAGCTACTAAGATGCTAGGAAACACAAGAGATGTGGCTCAGTGAGGGATCTGTCTACCAAGAAAAAATTAAAGTGTTGGCATGGAAGAAACAATCCCAAGAAAGGAGAATGATGCTTTCTATGACAATCATAATATTTTAAAGTTAGGAGGGCTGTTAAACATTCTCTTGTCAAACACTGTATCATACAGCAGGAAAACTGAGTTAAATGACTGACTCACAGTCAAACAGCAGAACTAGCTACAAATTAAGGCCTCCTGACTGCCAGTTTGGTGGCTTTGTTTGCTCGCTTATCTGTTTGTTTTACCATGACAACCTCTTATGGAGAAACATTTCTACACAAAAGAGCTTACAAATGTCAAGGCATCCAGAGGCAAACACAAGCTGGGACCTCCTTGGGGATGTCACAAAATATAGGAATAACAAGTTACAAAAGAGGGCTGGCTGGTTAGCTCAGCTGGTTAGAGCGTGACGCTAATAACACCAAGGTTCCATCCCGGTACCGGCCAGCCGCCAAAAAAATAAGATATAAAAAAGCCCTCAGCCTGTGCGGGACAGGTGTACCATAATAATTTAAGCTCCCCCAAAGCAGGGAGTTTTGTCTGCTTTGTTCATTTCTGTACCTTCAATTCCTCTCTGTTCATTTCTATACTCTCAGTTTCTAAGAATGCCAGGCACAGTGTGGGCGATTAGTAATTATTTGCAGGATGAATAACTGAATGAGATTAGGTAGTAGAAGTGCTTTGCCTGTACGCATGAGTGTGTTCCACCCAGAAGTGAATGCCCTGAAGTGAATATCCCGGAAGAGAATATACTGGTCACAGGATGACTACTGGAGGAAAATTTGCTATCACCTGGCCACTGTTTCTTTTCCAGTTCTGTCTGTTCCAACAGTGCCAAATACTTCAGTTTACTAAGAACAACTTTGCATGCAGCCATGACCCCAGCACCTTTACAGTCCCAACCCCTTCTTTAAAAGTTCACTGTGGGGGAAAAGATGGTGGAGTGGAGCTGTGTCCTTTACCTCCCTGCCCAAGTGAAGCAGGGATGTCTTGACCATAGTAGGCAGCAGCTCTGTATATACCGATGCACACAGCAAGGTCAGGGGAGAGGGGATTCTCATGCCGCCAACTGCCTGCAAAAATCCCAGCAACATCCTCATTGTGGGTCAGAAAGGGTAAGCCAGCAATACTCCCTCAGGACCCCCCAGCATCACAGTCATCTGATTCCCTGAATTATCGGAGAGAGAGAACAGCCTGCATCCTCTGTCTCCTATTGTTCTCTGCGTCCAGCAAGCAGCCTTCTGAGGAGGGATGAAACAAGAAGAGGAGAATGCCAGAAAGAGCTGGCGAGCATGACCGTGCCATCATTTAAGTCACTGGGAATCAACGAGGGAAGGTCCAAGGTGACCCCCAGCATCCTGTGTCCTCAGGATAACCTTCAAGCCAGAGGATCTGGCGTTTTCTTGGATACCGTGATCAGGGTGGGAATCAGGTGATTCATTCTCCCTAGGGCCTCAACCACATTTTATCCCCTGGACTGGGCAGTAGTACAGGAGAGGCAGACAAAAAGGAAATGATAAGTGTCAACTGCTTTGGAGACTAGCATCCGCAGCACAGGTGTGTTGTCCCCAATGCTGTGCCAAGCTGCAGTTGAGGATTCAGCCAGGAAGGTGGCAGAGGCAAGGGGTAGGAATGATTTGGGAGAGAAAGGCGGAAATACTACAAACCGAAGCTGTGGAGGTAACGTAAGCACAAGAGAAGCCAGAGAGAGGGGAGCAGGAGACAAGAGACAGACACACGCAGGCATAAAAAATGAAGGAAGGAAGAGGAGCCAGCATGGAATAAGAGATGGGGAAGGGAGGCGCGGTGAGGAAGGGAAGCTCACGCAGCCTAAAAACAAGGTGGGGGGAGTCTGATTCAGACGGGGAGCCAAACTCAGGGCCAAAGAAAATACTAAAGGTGTGACTTTGACAGACAAACTTTGCAAAAAAAAAAAAAAAAATCACCTTGCTTATGATATTTAGTTGACTCTGTCATATGTTACACATTGCCAGATTTTTTTTTTAACATGTCATAGAGACGAAATGAATACATTGAGACATAAGGGACAAGACTCTCAAACTTTCCAAAGCCACTTTGGGGTGGGGGCGAGATCCCAAAGCAGCATGGCCGAGTCGTGTGAGGGACCGCTCAGAGCCCGCCCTTCTCTGGCTTGGGACCCACCGGCCGCCTCCCCCGCCCCACGCCATCCAGCCTGTCCCTGCGGTCCGGCCCGAGGGCGGCGCGACACTCACGCAGGTGCGCGGGCAGGCGGATCGAGTCTTCCTCCATCCTGAGCGCTCGGGGCACTGGCACATGAAGCGGAGTCGAGGAGGCGTAGCTCGGCACCGGGCTCTCGGGAGGTGTGTATGAAACTCGTTCCTGCTGTTAAAAATAAGGGCAGGGAGAGGGGAAGGGAAAAAAGACCATGAAAGCTTGCACTGGCGGCGAGAAGTCGGCCGGGGTGGGGGCAGCAGGGCTGGGCACTTGGAACTCCGGCGTCACGAGCAACCTGGCTGGCTCTCGGGGAGACTGTACACAGTTGTCTTTCCATGCTTAGCATGTGGGATTTACAGCAAAACTCGGGAAGGGCTGAAAATGGGGCTTTTCCTTTGGACCCAGCCAACAGGTGTGCACCCTGTGGCTTGTTGGAGTAAACACGAGGGACAAAAGTGAGGGAATGGAAAAGGTTGTTCAAGACAACAGCTTGAAGGCAACTCGCTCAAATAGTTTCCCAAGTCACATGACTAGTATCATCCGTACATTAAAATCACATTTCCTCTTCTCTGGCGACATCCCCAGCTTCTAATCAAGGTGTGATTCTGTACTCAGATCCGATGAGAGCGAGCTAAACAGGCAGGGTGATGGCTTAAAAGATAGGTTCTAAATTTAGTTAATAAATCTATGAGCAAGATTTTCCTATCATCTACCTACCTATCTCACTATACAACAACCCCATCCCCAAAATATGCAACCTGTAATTTTGTCCTTCATAGCAGGGAATTATCTGCAACATTCACAGTTATCTCCGTGTTCCTCCATTCTCCATCTCAGAATCAATATTTCCTGCCTCTGTAGCATTTCAGAGTTCATTCAAAGAATTATCTGAATTTAACGAAAGTACTGTTTAACTGAAGATACTTATCCCCTGACAAGAGGGTGGGAAGGACTTCAGTGGATCCACCGTTTGAATTCAAACAAGCAGTGCTTACTAGATCAATTAAAACAAACTAGATGGGGCGGAAGGATTATTATTAGTTTTAAGTTAAAATATTGCAAATAATGGCAAGAAACCAGGTGTGCGTTCAGCAGAACAGCAGTGCAATTTACATCTTTGACCTACCTACCAACTAGTTTCACCTGCACACCATACATAAACATAACTTCCATTCCTTTCTGTGGTTTAACTGGGCAAAGTAAAGTGGGACACATGAGGTCCAAAAGTAAGTTGGATAGAAAAGACCAGAACGATGCCACTGTGAAAATAAAAATAACAGAAGCAAAATAAAACCAGATTAAAGTGAAGTCAAGGGGGTGTTTACATTTTGGAAAGATAGTTCTTTAACAGTTTACATCTCATTGAATATGCCAAGAGAAGCAGGGGAATCCCCCAGCCCTATAACCAAATTAAAGCTTCTCTTCTGCTTATAGCCTGGAAAGTTTGGTGGTTGTGGTGGAAAGTTTTGATTTTAAGTGAATATATATATATTGTTATAACTTCTGAATGGAATTGCTATATCTTCCTCAAGGCATCCATTAGCAGCAACCAGGGCGACTGGAATATTTGTTGAAACAGACATCCTAAAGTTTCCTGGTGAAATTCTTAATTAAGGGCAGGCACCTATATCTTAGATTTCACTCTGTATCAACCAGGATGTCCTGTGAAAGGTCACCCAGAGGCAAACCTTCAACTTCACTTTTCCTGAACTTTACCAAACATCACACATATTTTGAGCAACTCTAAATAAAGATGAGTTATACGTTTTGGTGTTTGGTTTGGGGTGGTTTGGGGTAAAAGAGGCAAAGACATATATGGAAAACATACGGAAAATCTGTTTAGAAGTTTTTTAAGGTCAGATGAGCTTTTAAGCATTTCAAACATTGTCTGTTCTTGTTGAACAAATTCTCCCTACTCTTCCAGCCTTGCAGGACCCCCAATCCCATTATTACATGTCTAGATATCTACCATTAACTTTATGCCCAGAAATAGCTTTCTGTTTTGTGAGGGTTTTTGCAGAAGTGAAACTGTTGAAGAAAACATTGTGTAGCCAAAGGGTCTTCAAATGACATGGCATGAGTATGAGAAAAAAGATGGTATTTTTTAATACAATGACTTTTCCCTTGAAGCAAGGAGAAACTCCCAAGAGCCTGTGGCTAGTCCACAAGAGTGACAGGCCACCTCATTCTAGCCTCACAACTCCAGCAAGGGCAAGCTGGGAGAACCCAGTCCTCAAAGCAGATTTTATTTTATTTCTTCGGAAAACTACCTCCAGCCTACTGACAAAAGAGTTAAGCTAGGTAGGTATCACCCTTAAAGCAGATATATTCTGACTTGCTAAATTACCATTGTGTTGTACCTGCATTTCACTGCTCTTTCTTTGGAAGCAACCCCTCAGTGTGTTTTCACTTCTGCATGGTTCCCTGACCTTATAGCCACACTGAAATGCTACACTGCCACGCTTGCTCTGGCATTTTATGCCATCCCCCACGTCTGAACAAACTGTGCTATGTCATGATGAAACTTATAAAAGGAAGGCCAGAGACAGTGATTGTGGCCCACTGATCTCCTCTCATTCCTGATGAAGGTTTCCACTCAGCAGAAGGACAGTATTGCAACACTGTAATCTTAGGGTGGGAAGCTCTTTTTAAAACGTTCAGTGAAGAGACCTGTCAGTAATGAAAGAGAGGTTACCTTGACCAAGAAGGGCAAAAGCAAAATATGCTTCCAGGCCCTTGATCCATTTGACAGCAGTCACTAAACACCTCCCGAAACCCTGGGTTCAGTGGCCTGCTGAGCACTGGGAGAGGGTGGGGTGGCAGAAAGGATGTTGCCCAGTGCAAGTGGCTCCTTTCCGAGGAGATTGAAACACACGCCTGGGAATCCCACACGACAGACTTAACTCTTTTTGTCTCTTTTTGTGAATCTCTAGGGTGACTCATGTGGACCTCATTTTTTATTCTGTTACTATAACCATGCACTTAACATCTACAGTGACATCAGCAGACTATCAGCAATTAGAAAAAATAAACAAATATCACTATCTCAGACGGAGACATCTAGACAGAGAAGCTTTGGGAGACTAACACACAATTTCCCAAATAAAGGGAACCTCTTTATTATTACAGCTGTTTCTCTGGTCTGACCCCAGCAAAGGTGGGGGTGGTGGGTGAGAATACCAGCTTACAGCTTATTCACCTCTAAAGCAAATTGTCAGACATATGAAAACCAGAGGTGCTTTATTTTAACATTATGGCAGGGGTGCAGGATGTGGGGGGAGAAATAATGATATTCCCAAGAGGATTATAACCAGTGCTCTAATTAAATTAAAATGCTACAGACAGTGATATTAATGCATTCAAGTGTTGTAGGGGATAAACTGCTGGTGGAGGTCAACGATGTGAGTAAAACTGCCATGATGTGGTTACGTTATTGTTTAGATCCTGAAAAAAATAAAACATGCTGCTGTCAAATTTGCAGATGCTACCTAGCAGACCATCCGGCTGAGCAAAAGGGAAGCATGCAATTTCTGAGGCTGACTGTGATACCTGTGAGAAGGTGCCGAGGTGGGGGAAAGGAGCAGCACAAAGCTCTGAAAAGAGAAATAAGGCTGAAAATAGTTTAAGGCAAGGGTTGAAAGGTAAATTTCACTAACATTATAGAAAGCTATTTTTTTTTAAAGGAGTATGGAGTAGGGTTGTCTCCTGAAACCAAATGCATTGAGTTCCCTCTCCTTATTCCTCCCCCTAACCATGAAGGGCCAATGAAGGGCACACGTCTAATTCTGTTCGTTTTCAAATGGAATGCTTAGGAACCTGTGACTTTCATGTAAAACAAGCTTACACATTTTGTGCTCGGTAGGAGATTGCATCCTAGGGGCTGGGAGGATGCCATATTACAGAAGAGTCAAAAATGAATATTATCATTACCAGAAAAGTCTTTCCTTCTCAAAATTATTCAATATAGAACTTCTGTAAATCCTGGCGATCCCCCTAGTGCATTTAGGCATTTGTTTTTATACCCTTAACCCTTTGAAAAGGCTGAGGGGTTGAGACACTAACAGCCTGTTGCTAATTACATATTAACCTTCTGGGAATAAAGACAAAGTATTTCTGGAATTGAGAAAAACAGAAATAAAGATGGTTGTACTTGCAAAATGATGGTTGACAGATAATTTCAAAGATTCCTCTACAGTAGAGCTGAGATGTCCTTGATTTCAGAACTTTTTCTAGAAATTGCCCCCATCCCCATGATAAACGCCTGGATTATCTCCCCAATGATGGTTTCTGAAGCCTGGACTGGAAGTCCTGAGGAGGAAGAGTATAATAGAAACAGAATGGTGGCCATCTCCTGGGAGCTATGGTAGAAATGCCACAGGTGTCCTGTTGCACATTGGTGTCCCATCATTGTAACGAAAAGTTGCAACCCAGACAGGATGGAAAGCAGTAGCCACCAGAGACAGAGTGATCACGCTGGAAATACTCAATATTTTGAGGAAAGGATCTCTTTTCCATGCTGCAGGTTTTAGGAAATCTGCTCAGGAAAGCTGATGTTTGTGCTATAGTCAACTTCTATAGATTGAACAGAAGAAATCTCTCCTATGGGAAGCAATTTATTGAGATTTACTAAACTGAAGTCTAAATCCACAATTATTCAAGTACACTGTTCTGGCTGCAAAATGATTCAAGGTAGTGGCTTTCATTAAATAAACTTTCACGAAGTAAGCTTTTATTAAAAAGCTATATCTGCACATTACCAAAAAATTGAATAAGCTGAAGTTTGAGTTGCTCGGTTCTCTAGATTTTTGGCATCTTGGATGCAAATAGACATACGTAAGAACCTAAATTAGCACACTCTTGAAAGTCAATTTCTTTCACTTGAAAGAGAATACACTGAATATTTTGTCCACTCCAAAATTCAGTAAGATAAACTTTAAAACCTTGAGAAAAGATGCAAATGTGAGTCTTCTTTTCTAAGTATACACTGTACATGTGGCCACAGACAATAACATTTTTGGATTCTCCTCAGAAACAGTATAGCCTAGAATCTGGGGTGAGAAAGACCACCACAGGTATTCAAATACAAATTTTGAAGTAGAAAACCAGATCCGTCAAACCACAGAAGTGAAGTTGTGATGATCTCTTTCCATCCCTGAGAGGCTCCAGAAAATGTTGAAACCAGGGGTCCAAGCCGGCTTTCCTCTTGTGCCCAGCACCCCTCCTTTGAAAAACATCCTCTTGGATGCTGAGTCATTATATTTTTATGACTCAAATGATGTTTATCTTTTAATACACTTGCAGGATGCAGATCAGGACTTTCAGGGGGGAAAAATGGGAGTACCCTGTAAAAATCAGGATGGGTGGGAATTACATTCCCGGTCTCTGGAGCTGCCTCACTAGGTTACCAGGGAGAGGGTGTCCTGGACAAACCACACTAAACAGGTGGGGATCTTCCTATAAGACTGGCTTCACCGGTCAAAAAGGTACCCTTTCTCTGGAAGTTTATGTAGATGGTTCAGGACCTGAAATAGACGGATTCTTGTTTAGAACTGAAATAGACGGATTCTTGTTTAGAACTGAAATAGACAGTCCCCTTACTCATTTTCCTAGATGGTTACATCCGAGACCACAAGACAGCATATTGCATCTGTCAAGTGGATACAATTTAGGGAAAGCATCCTAAACTTCCCTTATACCCAGAACTATGTTATCTATGCACAGTGAGGTTAAAAAGAAAAAAGAAAAGAAAGAAAGAAAGAAACAAACAAAAAACAAGGGCATTAGCAACAGGCCCTGCAAACAAGTACTGCTGTAAAAGGTCACTGACACTTTCATCCTCCCTGCGATTAAGAAATATTTCAACATTCATCAAGTATCCACTATGAGCCTACGCGGGCACTACAAATTACCCAACAGTTAAGTCCTAGAATCTTCAGGATGACCCCAGTATTAAAAATTCTGTCATTTTACCCATAAATACCTATGGGTACTCGCACATAAATACGTTTATGTCTCAGAACACATCCCAATTTTAGTTGAAAAATATAGTCACTGCCACAATCAGGAAAGGGAGCTAGCATTAAGGGAGGCTTGAAGCCTTATTTCATTTCAGCCTTACACTGACTCTGCAAGAAGGCATCATTATCTCCTCTGCATAAGGAGGAACCTGATTTGAAGATCACAGGGGTTGAGCAACCTGTTCAAGTCATCTGCTCAGGACATGGTGCAGCTGATATTTGGATGCAGGCTGGTCTAACTCCACTCCTCTGAACTGCTTCTAATAAGGAGGAGAAATCAGAAATTATATTTAAGTAACTCTGGCCAGTCAACAACGGCTTGACAATTTATGGGGAATCCCAAAAGATAAGTTCAAGCTTGTGAGAACTGTAGCAGCCTTGGCCTATCCCTCTGCGCCCTCGCTCCTCAGGGAATTCCAGTGGGCTCCTGAGGGTCACGCAACAGAGCCACCGGAGCCGGCGTGCCTGCTCTCGAGCCTGTTGCCTATCCTATGGCAGCACAGGTTGAAGGTGTAAATGCATTTAGCTGAAGGAAGGAGACTAAATATGATGCAGAGAGAGGGTCTCCTGGCATGACCTCTGAGCAGGAGTCACCACTGGAATTCACCCAGAGATCAGTAGGTCTGCCAGGGCATTTACAGATTGCTAATATGTATAACTTCACTTGTATAGACATCACATCTTGGGTATTTTGGGGTAAAAATATTAATTTTTATCCATAACATTTCCTTTAACAACAATAAAAAACATTTCTCTCGCTCAACTCCTTTCCATTTATCCAAGAGCAGCAAATCTAAATGTACAGGTGAGATAAATAGGAGCCGTGACGAGAAAAGGAGCCTGTCAGCCTTTATTCGGTGCCTCTAGCAGGCAGATCTCTACACCAAGAAGGAGCTGAGTCTGCCTCCAGAAATCACGGTGGCCACAGGCCAGGCAAAGCTTCTCCAGCAGCCTGAAGATGCACACTGCCAAATGAGGAGCGGATGAAGGCACTAGGACACATGTGGCCTGCGGGAAAAAAAGATTTGAAGGATCCCTGGAGATGCCTTCAAATATCGGAAGGACGGGGATGAGGAAGAGTTAGGGCTTACTTGTAGTACCACGAAGTACAGAGCCAGCAACAAGTACCTGTAGCCAAAAGAAAGGCCTTTCTAACAGCTGAAGTCTCCAAATATGTGTGATTTATTGTTTCCCCGAGAGCTGATTTAGGCTGACATGGAAGGTTACTCTAACAAGGGTTCCTGCGCTGGAAAGCTCGGAGCTCAAGTAGGAGACCTCGAATGCTCCTTATGACTCCAAGATGCCGCTTCTACACAACCTTACATCCCCTGGCAAGTCAAAGCTTATTAATTACAGCACGGGTGGCACAGCTCCAAAGAAAACATAAATATTACCCCTTTTCTATCAATTAGCCCCCTAAATCCCCTCACAGTATCTTAAGTGTTCTACTGAATATAATTTGAAAAAGCACTAGTTTCTAGAACTAGGAGCAATCCCTTTAAAGGACAAGCACCACAGCAACAAACTCAAATAGATTTCTTTATTGTTCCAATTTTAAAACATTTTAATTAAGATTTTCCATTCCTGAGATGCCATGAAATTCTTTCTTTTCAGTCTGAATATCTTAGATATTTCTGACATGAATAGTAAGCAGAATCTAAAGCTGTTGATTCTTTTTAATGCCAGGTTGTGGTTTTCAGGGAGGTCTATGAAGTGGGCCCAGTTTTAAGGATGCACGAATGGTTAGCTCATTTGGCTGGAACCCAGGACTGATGCATGCGGACAAGGTTACAGCTGTAGACTTGGATGGGGAAATTAAATTCACACCATTCCATGGCCCTAGACAACATCTCTAATTCCTCCATGATGTAGATGATTGCTTTTGCTCAAAGCAGAGATTAGATGAGCTCAGCAACACACATCACTGCTCCTGGAAACACCATAAAAGTGCAAGTCTCACTGAGAGTGGGTCCGTAGCATCACTTCAGCATGGGGAAGGTGCTGTGCTTTATTTATACAGAACCACCAAGTGTTACCCCTGGGAAAAATAAGTCTTGCTGTTCAATTTATCCAGAAATGCCCCTAAGCATTTGATCCACCTTTTGAAAGAGGGTCACTAAATCCTTTCTTCCTAACTCTTTCTAATAGCAGAAGAAACAGGTACTTAAATTACCAGCAGCTTGTATCCTGGGCACAACAAAGTGGCCAAATTCGGGCTCTTCATTAGCTGCTTTCTCCTCCATTAATGCTATTCCCTTTAATGGTTGGGCTATTACAATTAGCCAATCTGCATTGTCCCTGCCTGGGGCTAACAAGTAATGAACTGAGAGAGTTGCTATTTAGCTGTATCAAGGGCGCCATTAGAGAGGATTCTCAATTTCTCCCCCCAAATGAGAGATTCCTTCCAGGCATGGACTATTGCCACGTGAAGTCTCTCGGTACATCACTCACAGTGCCCCTGGGTGGGAGGTCCCCTGGGGACTCATGAGACTTAAAAGCTGGGCAGAGGAAAGGACACAGGGCCGGCTCCTGCACACACAGGCAGCCCAAAGGGTTGCTTTGGAATCTGGGCATTAACTATCAAGTCCTGCCCCACTCATAGACCCTTTACCTCCTCCTGAAGTAGCATTCTTCTCTCTGTGATTGTGTCACTCAGGGCTCTGCTCTTGTTCATTTCTTTCTTGAATGGCTACATCCTGGAAGTCTTGTAAAAGGAAGAGAGAGAGAAGGAGAAGCTATGGCTCAAGCCTGCAACTCCAGCGAGTTGATGGGACGGCTGGGGGCAGGCAACGCAGACCTCCTTTAAAACGAAAAAGATTTTTTTGCCCTGTGACTTATCTTTCCGAACTGTCTATAGCTTAAACGGACCACACACGCCTAATAAGAAACTTTAGGTTTTCACAACCTGACGGCAGAGCAAGGGGAGAAGACTGAAATTCTAAATAAAATGAGAGTAATCCAGAGAAATGCTGAACGAGGCTCTGCACTTTGCTGTTGCTATACTGCTGGCCCTGTGTCTCCAGGCCGTCCCGAAGAAGCCTTTTGTAGGAAGCCCTGAATGGCCCTAAATGGTACCCCCTCCCCCATCAGTAATGAAGAAGGCTGGGTTACAGCCACTGCCACAGTCAAACTGAAGACATTCCTTTGCTTTACAGTTAATTTCTGCGCTACTGCAGGCTGGGAAGTAAATACCTATAGAAAAGCCCTGAAAACTATATCTAAGGTAACAAGCATGAATTAGATTGGGAAAAGATTCACATCTCCAAAGAATGGTTGCCACCAAAATAATTTTTGACAAAACCAAGTGACATTATACTTAAAAAAGCAACATAAAAGAAATGACAAAAAAGAAAAGACATTGCGGTGTTGGGGTCTGAGAAATGGAGATAACAATACCCAACCTTTATGCCACATAATGTTATTTCAAAGATAAGTGAGATAAAGCTTATAAAATATTTTGACCTTGAAACAAAGGCACTCTATAAATGCAAAGCATTATTATGATGAAGAAACTGAGAAGTCAAATTAAGCATTGCTTTTTATGTATGCTTTTAGAATTAAACCTGTCTTTATGTTGTAAAATGGGAAATTAACTTAATTGAAAACAAGACTGAAGATTGACAATGACTTCTCCGCATGACTGACTGAGGAACTAGGAGGAATTTATCTCCCCCCCCCTGCTCCCCCCGCTCTACAACTCCAGAAACTAATGTACAAACAACCTTATACACCGATCGGGACTGTGGCACACCTGCGTTTCCTCTCTCAGAAAAACTTTTCCAGAAGTAATAACCATCTTGGCAAGTAATTTCTACCTATACTTGTCAAAAATCATAGACGTTTCTTGACTCTTAGACATAAGACTCCTCATAGCAACTCAGAAAAGGCATCTTCTCCCCATTGTGGTCACGCTTAGAGAGACTGGGAGCTTTGTTTTTCACAGCTAATTACTAAAACAAGTTTTGGTGACAAGGTGAATATTACTACGAAATGCTATCAGAATTAATACCATTCTAAAAAGTAAATGACGGGAATGAGAATGATATACAAACGTGCGTGTGCACAGTGACAACAGTGATTAGCAGAATATTAAGCAGCTTAAAATAATAAGGAGACTCCTATGCTTTACTCTTGTAGCCCTGCTGTTCAGACTAATTAACAGCTTATTTTATACAAGATCCTGTGCCTTCACTAAAACTATTAGTGTTCAACAGAACATGAAAAATATGCCTGAATTTCCACATACTTTAGGGACTTGGGATTGGCTAACAATTTAGGAAACTTTTTTTTTTTTTTTCCCCTTTTCCCTTTTTGTCTTTTTTCGTGACCGGTAACGGGATTGCAACCCTTGGTGTTGCGCCCGTACCGCGACCGGCAACGGGATTGCAACCCTCAGTGTCGCGCCCGCACTGCGCTCAACCAGTGAGCGGACCGTTCTCTATATGGGATCCGAACCCTCGGTGGGAGTGCCGCTGCGCTCCCAAGTGCCGCACTCTACCGAGTGCGCCACCGGGCCAGGCCAGGAAACGTATTTTAAATCAGGTATTCTGAACCTTGCTTGAACATCAGAATCACCTGGAGAGACTTAAAAAAAAAATCCCAGTGTCCAAGTAAATCAGACTCTGCAGATGGAAGCCAGGCATTAATATTGTTAAAGCTCTCCCAGTTGATTCCAACATGCAGACTTAAGGATGAGAATCACTGACTTAGACTGAGACACAGATAAGTAGAATAAGTGAAGACATACATTAAATAATTCTCTTTCACAATAGGTTTTAGAATCCTTATTAATCATCCCTCCCTCCTGAGTAAATTACCAGTGTCCTGCCTTTAACCATAAAATAGATTATTGGTGTTACACAGGAAGTTCCTGAATGATGACTACCTGACCTATATACATATGAACAACTGCTCAAGACAGGTTGAGTACAGTGGTTCCTACTCTCTCCCGACTGCCTCTGGCGTTCCCTCCATGTCCACCCCCAGGAAGGCTGCTCAGCTTCACTTTCCGGAGGTCTGCATGGAGCCCTGTCCTCAGCACTGGTTGCACTTGAGGTGTTTGGCAGGAGCAGGACAAGGTTAATGAAAGAGAAGCAAGAACAAGTGAAATCCCACTCCACGTCTGGTCTGCACACCCTTCCCTCTCTCCCATCCATAAGGGTCTGTCTTCATGTGCTCAGGCCCCAGACCCCCTTCTCACTGAAGAATGGATCCATATCAAGTAGCTTGGACACTGGGGAGCCACTGTTCCCTGGTGAGGGTCACGATCCCCACGATGGCCATGAGGGCTGCTACAGAGATGCATCGTGCCATTCTAAAGTGGGTAGTGAACATATTTTTTTCTCTAAGTAACCTTGCTATTACTGGTTAGGTCTTTATTTTTACATATAAAACTATCAACTGATTATAATTTGGAGAAATGCCTTGAACTCTAAGCAGCTAACATCTTAATAAAACCTTAGAACCCTAAATTACTAGAACCTTGAGACTGCTAAGACTCTTTACCAAGATTAAAGTTCTTCAATGACATGCTGCTATATCTTCCTAACACCCCTAGGAGTCATGTCACCAGCACTAGCACAAAACCTACTTGACAGATGTAGACATTGAGACTGAAGATTAACCAGATTCTTGAATGAAGCCCATAACTGCTCTGCATGGAGCTAGCAGTCCTACCCAATGATGTCTTCTTTCTCCATAGTACACCTGCTGTTATAGGCGGCAGGTGTACTATGGTCATCATGACAAAGTCTGTCCATAAAGTGGCCCTAAAGGGTAAGGAACCTAGCTGATTTATTTACTCAATACTTAATAAATACATTAAAAAAAAAAGCCACTGGAAACCTAAGTTCTTCCTGTAAAACAAAATAATCAACAGTTTCCAAGCATCTTGGTATTATTAGTAATTCATCTCCACTTCCTGTAAGCAAAATACAATCCTAAAAACTGTGGCATGAACATGGCTTTAACATTTGAAATTCATTCGGGTGTTGAAACTACTAGAATGGACAATAATTCTCTTTGCATCTTTAGAAAGCAACTTATGAACCACGCTGTGAAGGCGTGCTACCGCATCACCAGTCACGCCTTACCAGAGGCTACAACAACAGTTCTAACACGTAGCTGCCAACAAGTTAACTCTATAAATAGGAAGAGCTGGGAAATTTAGCAAAAAAGTTGAAGAAGGGACTCTGAAAATCACCTGGAGCTTGTAGGGTTGAAATGGGAACTAGAAAAGGGCTAATATTTCCTTTAATGAAGTGGAATTCCCCTTTGGTTGTATTACTTTACATTCCTTGCCACCAACAAACCAAATCCATGCTGACAATCACTAAGATTTCTGCCTGGAGAAAAGGGGAAAGGACCAAATAGAAACAAATGACAAGTACTAATGTAGATCTTTGTTCCCATGAGAATCAGTGGTTTCTTAGTGGGTGAAAATGCGTTTGAAAATCATTCTGATGAACACAGGCAAAGCTGTCTCCTCAATTAACTCACTCTTATTAAAACCTATTTTCCAACCCTCAATTGCTGTAAGTCCATCCATATAAAACAGCATGTTCCCAGAATGGGAAAAAAATGTGTCTCCAACTTTTGAAGTCTAGCAACTTTCCCAAGAAAGTCCTAATAACTGATGGAGCCCACAAGGCACTGTCTAGCCCAGCACTGTCCAACAGAAATATAATGCGAGCCACGTGTGTAATTTAACATTTTCTAGTAACCACATTTAAAAAAAAGAGACAGGTAAAGTAGATAATATATTACACCTAACCTAATACAGCCAAAATATTCTTTTGACATGTAATCAATATATAAAATTACTGAGCTATTCTACCTTTTTTTCATACTAAGTCTTTGAAAGCTGGTGTCTACATTACAGCACATTTCAAATTGGACACTACATTTTCACTGGAAAATACTTAATCTTTATTTATATTTCATAAAATTTACAGTTGAGAAGGTAAATTCACATACCCACACTGCTCTAAACATACTTTAAAAGGCTTTTAATAACTGAATCAAGTATGTTTTAAAATTAAAATTAATAAAATTAAGTAAAGGAAGAATTCTGTTTCTCTGCTGTACTAGCCATTTCTGGTGTTAGAGGACACGGTACCCTGCAGGTTAGATATTGGGCAGCACCCCTCAAGGTGAAGTGATGCTTTCCCTATCCTTCCAGAAACATCACAAAATCTGGAGAGACAATGACGACAGATGGCCCAGGTTCCTCTTTCTTCATTTCTCCAATTGCAATAGCTGTTAGGGTCCTCCCAACCAGAAGCCATTTATGGAGAAGGATAAAGGGGACAGTCTGCCAGCACTCAGCAAGCAGAAACAACAGAGAGGTGCGTAGGCTCCATCAAGTACAGTATTTCACTTACTTCTCTCTCTCTCTCTTTTTCCATACTTAACAAATTTGTTTTCCCAAGGAGCCAAAAAACAAGTTGGTCCAGGACACCACTTTGTGAAGTTTCAGCTCTCCTCCCCAACTCA
>NW_007730501.1:28142-30362 GCF_000696425.1 Galeopterus variegatus
CCAAAAAACAAGTTGGTCCAGGACACCACTTTGTGAAGTTTCAGCTCTCCTCCCCAACTCAAATTATCCCCGAGCACTGCAACCTTCCCTCATCTATATGACTCTTGAACTTGGCCACAACACTTCTTAGGAGACACCTAGAAATGTAATCTAGCTGCAACCTCTACAGCTCTGGACACTCTGAATACTACTCATTTCTACCATCTAAAATTTGAAACATAAAATAGAGGTTTAAACTTCTCCAAAAGAAAATTTGCACTCCTCAGTGGAAAAATAGTTAAAATACATGATTCTCTGTTCCATGAAAGCAAGTTTGTGTCTACAATGCCATCTGCTTGGCCGGCCTCAGATGCTGTAGGTAAAGCAGTTGCTGAAAAGTGACACAGGCTTCCTAGGCTGTGACTGATGTTCCACCTGAAGGGACCCTTCTTAGAAGTAAGAATGCTACCTAAGGACCCTTGGTAAGACACCCCATCCCCCACCATATATAATCAACCTCTTACTAAGACTAACCTTACAATTTTAATGCAACTTGCTTTTATTTTTTACCAATGCTAGTCATCCTTACCTGCTTTCCTTTCCCAATTCACAAGGCTAAAAAATAGCAAAAGTGTAAACTCAACAAACACACTCACTACTTCCTCCTACTAAAACTACAAAAACTACCCAAAAGGGAAAGGGGCAGATCTGGGTTTCAGTTTCCCTGGCTATGAAATAGAGACAACTGTGCTGACTGTGAGGTTTTGCATAAATCGAATGAGTTAAAATACATGAAAAAGCTGGCTGGTTAAAGCATGGTGCTGATAATACCAAGGTCCGGAGTTTGATCACTGTACTGGCCAGCCACCAAAAAAGAAAAAGGAAAAAAAACATGAAAAAGGCCATGCACATCACGACGTATCATGCTTGTGCAATGGTTCCCATTTCTTTCAGACCTAGGTTCAAAGACTAATGCTGCTTCCCTTGCCCACTGCTTTTGTCAATTGCTTCAAAAAACTAATACGCACGGTCTCACTGCACTAGAACATTTTACGTACATTAGAGGGTTGGGAGATAGAAGAATGGGTAGTATTTTCCTCAGTTCAGACTAGGAAAATAAATCAATCTGATCTTCAGAGGCTGGCTTTGAGTGTGTCACAGCTAGATTACAGGGCAGATACTGCTAGAATGAAAATCTTCACATGACCCTGAGCATCCTACGACCTAAACAGAAGTCCCACTGTTTCAAACTACTGTTAATAAACACTTTCTAGTTTGATAAAGGTGTTTAGAAAACTTCTTACAGTTGACGGTAGGGTTTTAACTTTGTCATCCTGACTCAGTGCTTTAAGCAGGTCCCTCCCCATCCTGGGCTCAGCTGTGGGTGCCCGATTCCTGTCCTGCCTCTCCAAGGCCAAGTCTCCCCCGTCCACACTTGCCTGACCTCTGCAGCAGACCTTGATGTTGAGTTTGGATCTAGGTCTTGGTCTTCATAATCCTTGTTTTTGGATCGATGTTTCACTGGAGCTTGGATGTTGATCTTCCTATGTGCTCGTCCACAGTTGAGGGCCTACTTCCCTTCACCTGCCTCTCAGACCCCCAAACCACACAGGAGCCCCAGGCCCTCCCACTCACCCGGGGGGAAGGTTATCATTAGGAAAAAAACTCCACATAAGCAGTGGCCTTGTACGTCTCATTCACCACCATCTCCCTCGCACCTAGAACAGGGCTCACAGCGGGCACTCAAGTATTTACTGAATGAATGAATGAATGTACCTCGTTAGACAGCCTCACTCACTCAAAGTATCTCTAACGCCAACACACACTTATCTTCTGTCCTGTGTTTTCACCTAGGGCCATCTAGTGACTTCTGACAAAGTTTTAAGTCCAAGTGTCTACATAAACATCTTGCAGCAAGCTGCCAGCATGGCCTCCTCTCCTCTTTCTTCTCTCCGGGAGAGGCATTCACTGCCCTATTATACAGTTCTTGGACTTGTTAAGTCTTACTCCAGTCTTGTTCCAAGTTCCGAGAATACCTTGCCTATTATGATCCCATCCTTGAAAGGCTTCTGCCTCTCAAGATACTTTATAATGTGTTTATACTTGTTCCAATAATACCTCCATTCCTCAAAAATACTTTAAAAACAGCTCTTCTAGAACTTTCGGAACCAATTGCAATAACAGTTTATTGTAACTTCTACCTGACCAAAAACAGTATCAAGTATAGTTTGTCAGACTTGA
>NW_007730501.1:31278-63285 GCF_000696425.1 Galeopterus variegatus
TTTAAATGTCTCAGCAATCAAATAAGCATGACATTTTAATTCTCGGTTTGAAGATTAAAAACGGGATTCAGCAATGTTACATAACTTGTGTAATGTTAGTAAGTGACAAGTCAGGCTTGGAACCCAGAGCCCTACAGACAGCAAAGTCTAGATCCTTTCTTTGATTACACCAGGCAACGGTTGTACAATTCAATTAAATGCTTGGTATTTTACGGTGATGACTTTTGAAACTCTGAAGGAGACAACACTTACATGCATATTCGACTGCTTTTCAGCCTTACCTCATACTACTCAAGAAATCACCTTTAGTAACACACAAACTCTGATCTCACCACTGATAAAGTCTAAGAAATCCTCCAAAGACCAACCCCTATGGCCCTAATTCACGTGGGCATCAAGAAACCAAAGGCTTGCTCAACTGGAGGTCATGACCCCTGCTCTGTGCTGATGTGGGGGGGGGGAAGGTCCTTGCAGCGGAGGTTGTCCTGTGAACGTGGTGGGCCTACGCACACCTTCAGGGGGTGGGGCGGGGGTTAAGCAACAGATAAACCCTGATACACACGGAACTGGAAGGAAGTAGGAGGCTTGGAAGCAAGAACTAGAGTCACTAAAAGGGGCCACCTCGCCACCTTTGGGAGATATGCTGTAAGTTACCAAGACATTCTGCTCCTTCTGATTAAGCAGAAGATGAAGAATGGAGCCTTTCAAGTTTCACTTCAATGACATTTTAAAGAGACAAAAGCTTTCTTCTTGTTATCACAAAAGACAGTTAGAATCCAGGGGCCATGTTTTCCTTTTCCTTAGATTTCTTCACTCAGTTCTACCAAACATTTTTGAGCAGTACAGAGTAGTGATTAAGAGCTGTCGCTTGGAAGCATCCAGGGTTATTTTGCATCTTGACTCTGACATACTACATGAATTTGTGCAAGCTACTTAAACCCCCAAGCCTCAGTTTCTTCACCTATAAAATGGAGTAATAACAGCACTGGCCCTACCTTGTAAAACTGTGAGGATTAAAGGAGATAATGCACTAGAATTTAGTGCAGGGCCTGGAACATAAAAAGTTTAATGAAGATCAATGGCAAAATTGCATGTGCCAGCATTATGGTAGATCTTAAGGACACACAGATGTACAGACGTGGTCATTTCTGAGATGTCTCACAGGCTCCACCTGTGCTGGGCTCAAGATATCACCTAATTACACAGAGGACTATATGGTAAAAGACACAATGCTCACATAAAACTATTTATCTATTACAGAGTTGAAGTCACTTTCAAGTGCCTCTGCAAATCATCTGTTTTTAAGCAGGGGAAAAACAAATAAGAATGGGAAAATGGAAATCAAAAGACCTGATTCCTATAAAAATACTACCATAGGAGCAATGGCTACTGCCAGGTCTGCGTGTCCTGGAGTGATCAGATAATCCAGCCATCTGGAGATCGGGTAGATACTCGAGGAGGAGTAATTCAAGGTAATTTCTGTAACACCATTACCCATGCTCTACCCAAAGGGAAAACAGGCACTTGGATCTTTTGATTAACATGTGAGTGGCTACAGCTAAAACATCACGTGGTCTGCTGAGCAGAGGTTTTCCTGCTGTCTGCAACAACAGTCAGCACAGTGGGCCACCTGTCAGCATCAGCTTCACCTGGACTTACAGATCAACTCTTCCATATCGTTGAGCATAGGGTGTGTGAGTGTATGGGAGTGTGTATGGCTGTGTGTGTGTGTGTGTGTGTGTGTGTGCGCGCGAGCGTGCATGTGTGCACATGTTGGTGGGGGAATAGAAGGTGTCTGCATTGTTCTAATAGTAAACACATTTTCTTCCTGCATCGAGGTTACTGGTCCTTTGCTGAAGATATCTCTTTCCCAGTAGGTTCCATAAACATTCAGGGTCAGCTTGGCCTTGTACGCGTCACAAGGAAGAGAGTCAGATGGAGTCACTCCCCAGTCACTGTGCACTTGCTCTCCTTTACCTGGAACTTACACCTTTTCTGTAACCTCTGAAATTAGACAGAGGAGAAAGAATGAAAACAAGATGCTATGTCAGGAAGCAGGATGCGGAGGAAAAGGTGAGGGAAAAGGAAGAGGTAAATATAATATACTGAGCACCTTCTACGTGCCAGACACTTAAGATGTTACACCTTTCTGTCCTCTAAATGGAGAAACCGAGTCTCGGCACGGAGGAAAAGGTGAGGGAAAAGGAAGAGGTAAATATAATATACTGAGCACCTTCTATGTGCCAGACACTTAAGATGTTACACCTTTCTGTCCTCTAAATGGAGAAACCGAGTCTCGGCAAGGTTATAGGACTTGCTTTCTGATGTCACTCAAGTGGTGCTAGAATTTGAAGCAAAATATGTCAGATTCCAAAGCCGTGATCTTTCTACATTTTCTTCCCAAAATAAGGAGTAAGGATCTGTGGCCAAATGAAGGTGGTACTGTGGACTTATGCAAGATGGCAAAAAATGTGTTCAAAAGAATTTTTGAAAGTTCTAGCATTTAACATGACCATTACAAAGCTGGAATTGGGCCACTTAAACAGAAGACAGCATCTTCTGACACCCAGGGTAACTTATTTAGGCCAGTGACAGGGCGTCCTAAGAGCAAGGGTTGTGCTGGGTCCTCTCGAGGTGGATGAAGGAATGGAGTCTGGGTGTCAGATGCACCAGGCGGGAGTACCACGGCAGCCCCGGCACTGACAACACCGCGATGGGCGGAAAGGCCCTGAGGTTTGCACTTGACAGCAAATGTCCTCCTCCAGAGTAGAGCTTATCACAGGAGGTGGGTCCACTGTCTGACTGACCTCCCCTGCTCTCTAGCCCTGCTTCTCTCCTCACAGTAAGTCTGGGCAGGAAAGGGCCTCACAAGTCGAGACCAGCATCCTCAATTTTCACATGAAAAATCTGAGACCAAACAGAAGTATCTGAGATCACACTTCTCGTTTCAGAAATTAGGTAGTTATCAGTTCTTGTTTTTGTTTTTCACTATAGTGTATGAAAGACAGAAAGGGTAGAAAAAAACCAAAAAAACAGAAATTTACTTTGTAGACACAAAGAAACCTCTACTTCTGTCGAATTTTCCTAATTCTATGACTGTGTGCTTTGAGTCTTTTTCTACCAGGTGGCATTAAAGATTTGTACTGATCCATTCACACACTATAGTCTAGGTCATTTCTAGGGTAACCAGCCAGGTTTACAGCTAAGAACTGGAGGGTGGGATGCTTCCTCTTCAGGCAGAGCTACTTGAATTGATCACCTTCTTGGGTGACTAACCACCCTACTTTGCCTGGGACTAAGGGGGTTCCTGGGATGTGAAATTTTCAGTGCTGAAAGTGTGAAAGTCCTGGGGAAGCCGGGACAAGATGGTTACCTTACTCCCTTCAGGAGGGCCACGTTCTCAGCTGAGCTAATGGACCCAGACAGATAAAATGTATTTAGCTGGTACGACACCAGCTAAATGGTAGTTAACACCTCAATTTTTAAAGAAAAGATGCAAGATGAAGATTAATGACTATAAAGGGCTTTGAGCCCTTGGGGAGGAAGGTATTCTCAAAGTAGGAAGTGTTAAGTCCATAACAGAAACAATATGAGAATGCAGTGGGGCTTTTTCATACCTAACAAGTATGACTAAACCTCTAAACACTTCCTGTTCCGTCCTGTGTTTTTCTGAAATTTGCTTTTCCTTACAGGACAAGAAGGTAGAAAAAAAAAGTTCTCTCTCTCTTCTCTTCTTAATAATAACAATAGGGAATTTCAAAACCTCCAAAGACTTCTATAGGTTTAACAAGCTCTCACTTTCATATAGAAATACTATGGAGAAACAAACACCACTCATTTTTCTCCCTAAGCATCCTAAATTCTTGCTACATGTAACCATCTGATTAGAAAAGATAAATATTGCACTTAAGTAACATCCACATTTGCATCCAGCCAGTTATATTTTCAATCAAAAACTTTTTTGTTGTTGTTGTTGCAGTTAAACACTGTGCTAGGTGCTGACAATACAACACTGAGTAAAAAGAATATATTTTTATTTTATATATCACAGTACTCTAAAGATCAAACACTGCCTTTCTGGACTTACTCGTGACTCCTCCTGCTGCAGGGGAGAAAGGGAGCCGCCGCCAGCAGCAAAGCTCACGCCACCCTTGCCTCTCCCCAGCAGTACTTCCTATTGCAAAGAGCAGGGCCACAAAAAGCAGCCCCACCTTCACCTTCACCTTCTCTGGCTCACCACATGCACTGGAAGTTCTCGGCCTAGAACGGGATGGAGGGGCAAGAAGCCACGGAGCGGTGACAGTGAGTTCAGTGCCCCACTGGGGCCTATTCCCAGGACAGCTGGAAGCTGCTGTGGTATGTGTGCTGGGGAAAGGCACCCTCCCGTGTTTTCTGGTCTCCCGGAGGCATGACTTGATCACTATAAAGTAATTTTTGGGGAAGGGCAAATGACAGCCCACTGAGGGGGCCATGGGAAACACTTTCCTTCTGCTCCTACTTGAAAGGGTTGATTGTTCTACCCTCCAAAGCCAAGGGGAAGATCAAATCCAGCTCACAAATCCACCCGCATTCTGCGGTGCAGAGACGTGCCAATGTAATTCTCCACTCCTGTAGGCTGAAGTCCAGAGGACTGAGATGAGAGGGTCGTGGGTCAGCAGAGCAGGGACAATAGTCAGATGTTCACCCAGCACCATGGCCACCTCACCAAAGAGCACACAGTCCCTGAAATCGCCTCTGCCTGTGCTGCGATGGACAGGCCTCCTTGGAGCTCCCCAGGGCCCTGAGGACTTGCACCTGTGTGCACACCACAATTGGCTTTTTTGAGCCTGGCAATCCCTGACCAGGAGCCTTACTGGCCTTCCCCTGTTTATACAAGACTCGCCAAGCAGGTTATGCTGCTTTTCTGCCACTTTTCTTTCCAGACACCCCTAAAATGCCAGGATATCAGGAAACAAGAGAGGGATAAGGTTTTTTCACCACAATCTCAAAGGCCTACAAAGGCACGCATAGACCTTAGGCTTTGCTAAAGGTCTGCTGCTGTTCTCTTAAATGGTGGGGTGTGTTTTTAAGAATAGTAAGGGAAGAGTTGTCAAAAGTAAGGTCAAAGTCAAATGCTCTATGTTTCTATCGTTACTGCTGGACCCTTTCCAGAGGAAGTAAAACGCACCCCTTGAAGCTGGCAGCAAGGCCTATGGTTGCATTAATAATAATTTTTGCTTGCACAGAAAAATGCCCCAGTAGCACATAGATGGTCACAAACTCCCCTTTCTGTTTTACAGATGTAGAAAACGTGGTAGTGAGAAATCAAATGCCCTTATGAATCAGCAAAAAACCTAGGGATAGAACCCAGGACAGCCAGTCTTCCTGATTTAACCCACACACCCAGCATGCTACGGGGAAAATGGTTATTTTTTCACTAGAAAAGAGACGACCTTCTACTTCAGACATGTAAGGTTAAAAAAAAAATCTTAAAGGACACCAGTTATTTGTGGAGAGAAGAATCAATAAAACAGTAGCTCAAGGCACAGTTTTTTCTTGAGGTCAGGATAGTATCTAACCAAGGTCAAGATTGTAATGAGCCAAGAGTTCAAAGGCCACTATCTTCCCCATAGTATGAGTCAGTCACATTTGTGCTTCAAGGTTGACGAGGGAGTCATCAAACTGCCAGGAATCACACCAAATAGGACTGGGAAACTGGCTACTCCTTTCATATCTCCTTTTCCATTCATAGAAAGGTAGGTGACCTGGGTAGTGACCCTCTCAGATCCTGGGAGAGTCAATTTATCAGGCATCAACCCACATCTCCCACCCAGCAACCCAACCCCTGACCTTCCAGGATGGCTGCCTAACAGCTCTAAGGACCTTCAAAAAGACCTTTCAGTTAAATGTACGAAGCCTTTGAACAGATCTTCAATCCCAGTGCTTCCACCCACAGGTGTATGCTCAGAAGTACCCAGAAGATGAGATTAAATCCTGAAAATACGGGCAAAGTTCAACTGACAGCTGCCCCTTCTAGGCCACGAATCGGCACATCTGGTCTTTTGGCACCTGTTCCTTTCGTTAGCAGATCTCACCTGCCTGAGCAGGGAACAGTGATAAAGCTAAAGCTAGCTCATGCTAACTGTCGTGGTTTCTCACACTTGAGCTGAACCCAATTTAGAAAGAGCCTTAAACTGTTGCTTCAGTTCAGTATGTCACAGAGCTGTCAAAAATAAGAGATAATGTATACAAAGTGTTTTATAAACTATAAAGTCCAACACAAACACATACTATTTCAATGTTAAGTAATGCTAAAAGTAGCATATTAAATTGTAAATAAACATCGATAATTACGGAATGCTTATGTGGGCAGATGGCTAAAGTGGAAAAGTCAGGTACAGGTAGGTGGTTACTATGTGAAAAGGCTTGAATAAAAAAATCCTTTTAGGGGCCGGCCCGGTGGCGCACTGCTATAGTGCACCGCTTGGGAAGCGCAGCGGCGCTCCCACCGAGGGTTCGGATCCCACATACAGACCGGTTCCCGCTCACTGGCTGAGCGAGGCGCGGGGGCAGCACCGAGGGTTGTGATCCCGTTGCCGGTCCCCGGTCTGGTACGGGGGCAACACTGAGGGTTGCGATCCGTTGCCGGACACGGAAAAAGACAAAAAAAAAAAAAAAAAAAATCCTTTTAAGTTGCTTAAACATGTAATACACAATAAACAAGCTTAAAAGGTTTCTTTTAATTATGAATGTCTATGATTCAATTCAACAGTAAAGCTAGTGTCATCAATCTTAACTTGCGGGGGATCTCCAGGTAGTCTCAGGGCCAGCCCCGCCTCCTTTGTCACTGCAAAGTAAATGAATCTCGTTTTTTAAGGTGAAGACGACTCTCATGTGAGACATACTAGGGCTTGCTACTGCATAATCCATCCCTAATTCGCTCCTCTGTGAGGAATGACCATCCAGCTTGAAGGAGGAGTGGACAGGCCACAGGAGCCTTTACACACACCCCACTTAACTGAGGTCCAGATCACCAGTCTTATAACGGGAAGAAGAGCCACTTGCTCCCGCCAGGTCACCTCCTGTAGAGCCACGAGACACAGCCGTGGCTGCAGCCCTTGTCTCCACCCATGGGCCACCACGCCCTTGGGCTTCTTCCCTTTGTGGGATGCAGCCTGTATAGAACGTGCTATAACACTTTTTTCACTTTTTATGACGACGTAAGTCACAGATTCACTCCCCTTGTGCTTTTAATCAAGCTTCCTAACAGACCAGCTCCAAGTATGCCTGAGGCTCTATTTTCTTAGTTCTTCTTTCTCATTCTCTGAGTCTTTCTTTAGGATCATTATTCCTCTCAAGTGACTTCTTTGGTGGCACCAATGAGGGAAATGAGAAACAAAGCAACAGAAAATGATCGAAGGGAACACAGACAGCACAAATAGAACAGGAAGCTCCCAGCACACTGCCACCATGACAGAGAGGGCCCTGAAAGAGGGTTCTCACACTGCAGTGCCTACGCAGCAAAAGCTGGGTCTGCAAGGCGTGCGGCTGGCTTGGGAGGCAGGGCTAACAGCCTTCGGAGCCTACGGGCCGCAGGGCACGTCTGTGTTGTGTAAGGCTTCTTCTGCACTGCCCTCTCTGTTGGGGGAGTCAAACTCCCCCTTCCCCAGCTTGTCATCTGAGGTGGTGGTTATAGATCTGCAAGGGCTAAGGGCAGGTGCTTTTCTCCCTCTGCTCATCCATAATTTACCTCCCACCCCATACAGACAATGTCTCTTCCCGGACCACAAAAGCTATAGACTCAGGTTCAAATCCTGGCATGACATTTACTATCTCTGTACAAGTGACCTAGCCCCTGAACCTCAGTTTTCTTGCCTGTAAACTGGAGATAAAGACACGTGTCTTGAAAGGCTGTGTAGATTAAATGAAGTCATGTGTGTGTGCCAAAGGCTCCTACCGTAGTATCACAGTGTCTGGAACACAAGAGGTATTTCTCTACCTCTCTCTTACCTAAGTACTCATAGGCTTAACTCTGAATTGATTTGTACTTTTAAATTATTTGTTTATATTTTATCTTCCCACCTAGATTATGGAGGAATCATGTCATTTTAATTTCTACTATCCACCGTATCGACTATGCTCCTAGTGAATACCCAAAAAATAACTGTGGTCTAGGCTACTGAACAAGAAGATCATTTCCCCACATCCAATAATATCTGGCAATGTTTCCTGAGGAAACTACTGTGGGTTCTGGATACAGCTGATTTCCCCTCTGTCTCTTTGGCCCCTCATGCCCCTTCTTCCAAATATATTCCCTGCCATTTCAAATGCCCTTAAGAACACTCACAAGCCCAGTTATCCATTTGTTTGACCATTTCTTGAGTACATTTCTAGAGTACATACCATATGCCAAATACAAGAGGCGCTGTGGATACTCAGTTGGATGTAGAAATAGAAAACACATGATTCTTGCCTACCTTGAGGCAACTGGAAGGAGGCAGATGGGAAGGTGAAAAACACTTGAGATAATACAGTGTAATAGATGCTCAGAAAAGAGTGTATGTGCAAATCATATGGGACAAAGAGGAGTCGCAATTTGGCCCGAGAACACAACTCTGAAATTTTAAAAATACATGCTGCCTTTGAGATAGACCTTCAGCGCACTTACCTTTGTTGAAATAGTAGGTGAAAGGGAAACCCCATCCTGGTCTGTTACAAAATAGGTCAAAACGTATTAAAGCAAATGCCATTCCAAAGAAAATGTCAGGATTGCCAAGTCCTTGTCAGTGGCTTTTTTCATTTTAAGCCAAGTACAATGCAAAACAAAAGAATGTTCTAAACCAAAATTTGGAATTCTGACCAACCCATTCACACACATATTCAGAGCTTGACATATAAGTACTTAGAACTTATGATGGTGAGTGGAAAAAGAAAAAGAAAGAAAAGTCTTCACAGCTCCTTGAAGCTTCCCTGCAGAGAACAGGTTCTGGGCCAAGGCCTGCCTTGACCCAAGGTGAACTGGTAGGGAAAATGGGCAGAGAAGTGGTGTGGACGTCAGCTCATCATAGAAGAAATACACAGTCATAAAACTCCAGTCTTCCCAAATGGGAAGGTGGAGAACCCAAGGACAGGAGGATAAGACCTATGTGTATGGATACGGAGTAGCCTCTACCTGACTTTGGAGTGACATATTAATGAGGGTCTCCCCTACGCGGTTTCATGGTAATACCAAGCTCCTAGTCCACAGAGGTTTGGTGAAGATTGCAAGGGTCTCATGCATGGATCACACAGCCAGACCAGCCCCATGTCTAGATACATATCTACTACAAATACCTCAATGCACTATTTAAACTATTTTCCAAGTTAGCACTTTATTCCTTTTTATAAGGCTTGTCAGTTTTGAGTCCCCCTCACCTCAACTCTTGATTCTTGCCCCCCACTCAACCCTCTGCTGATACACAGAAGGATAGGTCTTATTTATCTTTGCATCCTACTCCCCTCCCTGCTAGTACCCAGCAGAGTAATTGGCACACAGTACACCGTCAATCCATGCTTATTTAATATTCAGTCATAGGGGAAGCAAAGAGAAACAATAAGGAAATGGACCCTTGAAACACCACATAGTTTACAGATTCTCCTAAGTATAAACTCTCCTGGTGCTGATGGGCACAGACCCCGTCCACGTGATCAGCTCCAAATACTAAAGATCCATGAACATGCCTTGCAGCTTCCTTCCGAAGTCTCAGAACACACTCCTCCTCTAGGAACTGCCTGCCAAGAAAGCTGCACATGGAAACCTTAAACCTTGCTATAAGCCCTGGTCACATCAACTGTGCAAAGTAGCCCCATCAGGACCTGTGAGAGGGAAACCTGAGCTGCAAGAATAACCGGACACTTGGGCAGCTGACCTGCTTACCAACCGATCCGGAGGAAGGCAGAGTTTAGTTGGGAGTTTAAACCAACTGTAACTGGGCAGTACCTGACAACCACCTTCCCTACACAACCAAGAGTGAGGCAAGCTGGCACGTAGCATTCCTTATGTTGGGCTGGGGAAGGAGGGAGCTACTGCAGACCAGCACCAATTCCACCGGGTCAGAGAACACAGGGTGGCTCTGGAGGTCTGCTGTCGCTCCAGGGACCTTCAGGAGAGCAGGTTCCATGCTCCCTGACCACAGGTCCTGTACTCTTCCTGGAGGCTCTCAAGGACACCTGGCCTTGTCCCAAGGAGTATTTGTTTTAAAGATTTTGATGGGTGATCCAGGTAGCATAGTGAAATAAAAGCTTTTCATTATTTATTTACTTATTTATTGTGTGTGTGTTTGGCAGCTAGTTAGTACAGGGATGGAACCCTGGATCTTGGTGTCATTAGTGCCATGCTCTAACCAACTGAGCTAACCGGCCAATAAAAGCTTTTTAGGTGGTTGGCAATGCCACCTTGTCTTGGTGAGTGTTTCCCTGCTGGGGGGCGGTGGGGGTAGGAAAGAGCATAGGCTAATCTTAATACCAATGTGTTGGTCAAAGAGAAGCCAGCATAGGATGAAGAACTGGAAGGGAACTCTGATGGATAAATCCAGTTTGATTTGTAAAGATAACAGGATTTGTGCAAGGAATGTTTGCCAAACTCCTACTATGTGCCTGGTACCACTCTGGGGTAGAGATAAAGAAGAGGTGCACAGACCTCAAAGAACTCATACTCTTAAAGGTCACACCTTATGACAAAAAATGTATACTTTCCTAATTTAGAATTTTATTAATTTTGTTATAATATTGTTTTTGAAGAGCAAGAAAGAATAGAAGGGAGAGAAGGGATTACAGAAAGAAAGGGGATGGAAGGCAGGCAGGAAGCAAGAAAGGAGGGAGAGGGGGGTGCAGGTATTATACATCATAATCCTTACATGATGCTTAGTCAGTCTGTCATGTAATGAGGGCTCACAAAATATTATTATATTCATTGTTGTAGGAAGCCTGTAACTGTGTTGTGCTAATCTACACTGAACACTTGCCATACAGCAGGCAATATTCTGCTCAGAACCCTGAGTTATTAATAATATTCCTATTTTTTTTTTTCTCTTTTTGTCTTTTTTCGTGACCGGCAACGGATCGCAACCCTCAGTGTCGCCCCCGTACCAGACCGGGACCGGCAACGGGATCGCATCCCTCGGTGTTGTGCCCGCCCCTCACTCAGCCAGTGAGCGGCCGGTCTGTATGTGGGATCCGAACCCTCGGCGGGAGCGCCGCCGCACTTCCCAAGCGGCGCACTATAGCAGTACGCCACCGGGCCGACCCCTAATATTCCTATTTTACAATTGAGAAAACTTGGATACTAAGAGATTAGGTAACCTACAAACCAACCACTCACACAACTGTCAAGTGAGAGATCTGGGATTCAAACGCAGGTCTCTGAGTTCAGAGCTCACCTCCTTATCGATGATACCTGTGGTTCTCAAACTGTGGTTCCTGGAATCTGGGAACTTCTCAAATTCTCAAATTCTTTGTCATACCCCAGGCCTACTAAATCAGAAACTCTGGGAGAAGGGTCTCAAAACTGTTTGTAAAAGCCCGCAAGGTGACTCTGATGAACGCTCGGGTTTGAGCACCACTGCATTAATTCATTATAGTGCTTCTCCATCTAACAGCTAAGTGAAGGCAGGTAATAAATGTCCCTCCCTCCCTGGAACTGGCCTCGCCTGGCAATGGGCAACGATCTAAATATGTGGGTCATCCATTTCTCTCAGGTGAGGGAGTGGCCTAGGATTAGGGCTTGAGAGAGCAATATCAAGTCTTTCTTTTCAAGAAATCCACTTGACTTCTCTGACTTGAACCATACGGCACTTTAACATAGAGAAGCCAGGAGGTGGGCAGGGCCTTGGATATGGTTAGAACCGGTCTAACTCTCACAGCATCCCAGCATCACTTAGGAGATTTAATAGGCTGCAATGTCTCAAGATATCTACCACTAGATTAAAAATGAAACTTAAACAGGAAAGCTTTGCTTCTAATATGTTAATTTAGCTTCTGAGATGCCTAGCAGGTGAATTTGTCTGTGTTTTCTACTATTCTGTTGAGTTAATTCAATTATTCAAACTGATTGTCCAGCTCGTGGATTCTCTGAGCCTCCTGCTTCTCCTCCCCGGAGCTGCCTGCTCATCTTTCCACCCTTCTCTGCTCATTAGCACCTCTACTGAGCATAGCAGGGGAGAAGAAAAGGCGAGAAAACTCAAACCAGTCCATTTTTCTCCTCGTTAGCAGGTCTGGTAAAGGGAGAAGAATTGTTATTGGTTAAAATGAGACATTGGGATTGTCTGTGGGCTTCCATTTTCCATGCTCTCCCTGCCCCTAATTATCGGATACAGTCAAGCCAGCCTGACTTTATAGTGACAGCCCAATCTACAAGTGACCAGAAGCATAATGCTCAAATTCTAGAATTTCCACAGAAGTAACCTATGATATCTTCTTCCTTAAATTACAGCTCTCAAAAATCCCAGGGTCATGGACAACTTCGATCACAGGTGAAAAGGCTCAGAAAAGTGCTCCCCTCTCTATGGATCCCATTTTAGCAGTTGACTTTTCCCACCACTCCAACTTTCTATGACCTAACTGGATACGTACAACTTCACTCTCATAAGAAAAATAAGACACCTAACATCACTCAGACACCTATCACAAGTTAGCGTGCCATACCCTCTGCTGGATATCTCATAAACATTATTTTGCTTAATTCTAAAACAATTGGGGCAAGAGATTTTTATCCTGATTTTATAGACAGGGAAACAGGCTCAGAGAATTTAAGTCCCAGAGTTAAGAAGGTCAGAGCTAATACGTGAACACAGCTGCCTTCTCCTCCTATGCCTAAATCTATGTTCTTTCCACTACACGAGTCAGCCTCACTGACCCGCTTTCTTACTTCCCTCCAGAACTGTTTTTGACAGTGCTCTCAGAGCTCATTTGGGGGATGACTGTGCTAATGGCCCACTATAGGTTGAATGTCCCTCAAAAGTTCATATGTTGGAAACTTGATTCCCATCATAAAAATGTTAAGAGGTGGGAAATCTGATTATGGTATCTGAAAGGTGGTGACTTTCAGAGGTGACTGAATCGTGAGGACTGTGCCCTTGTGAATCCATTCATGGACAGACGGGTTGATGATTTAGTGGGTTGTCATGGGTGTGGGCCAGTGGCTTTACAAGGAGCGCACATGAAAGAGCTCTTGCCATGCTCACCATGTGATACCCTCCATCACCAAAGCCCTGTAGAGAGTTCCCACCCAGAAGACCCTCACCAGATGCACCCCCTGGACCAGGAACTTCCTTCACATGAAAGAGCTCTTGCCATGCTCACCATGTGATACCCTCCATCACCAAAGCTCTGTAGAGAGTTCCCACCCAGAAGACCCTCACCAGATGCACCCCCTGGACCAGGAACTTCCTAGCCTCTGAAACTGTAAGAAATAAATTCCATTTCTTTATAAATTACCCAGCTTCAGGTATTCTGTTCTAACCAACAGAAAATGGACTAATACACGGCCCTTCATGATGTTTAAAGATTAAGGCTGAGCATGAACAGGCTAATAACATCCTCAGAACCTCTTTATCGTATCTTCAGATATGGACTTTCCCCTTTCATAATCACTAATACAAATAACGACCAGCTTCCATTCCTCTGCCAAATCTGCACAAACTGCCACTGGTCCGGCTCATGGCTTCTGATTAGTGGGAGACCAGGCATTTCCTGCACGGCAGAAGCCTGAGGCCACAGTAGCAGAGGAGGGGTGGGATGCCTCTCGCCCTGGGTGACTCAGCGCCAGCAAGGGTGCAGGTGCCCATGCAGCAGAAGCCTATGCCCTTGGCGGCACCAATGACCACTTCCTATTTCAGTGAGGGAAGCCGGCAGAAGCCTGAGGCCACAGTAGCAGAGGAGGGGTGGGATGCCTCTCGCCCTGGGTGACTCAGCGCCAGCAAGGGTGCAGGTGCCCGTGCAGCAGAAGCCTATGCCCTTGGCGGCACCAATGACCACTTCCTATTTCAGTGAGGGAAGCTGCCCGATGGCCAGTGGCAGGGAGGAAGGAGGAAGAGACTGTGCTAGCAGGCTTCATCCATCCTCCACCCCCTGCCGCTGCTCCTGTCGCTTGCCGCAGCACCACCCCCTCGCTGGATTTTAGTGCCTGGACTTGTCTTTCTCCTTCCCCAGCTGGGCTTGCCAGCTGCTCCCTGTGACTCCGCCCTAGCACCCCCAGGGAAGCCACAGCACTTCAAGTTTCTCACAGTGAGAAACACCCAGGCCTCTTGGTGTTGTTCAGAGATAAATGCATCTTTATTCAGAGCCCTGTAAAATTACAGATGGGCTGCATTACTCCTAAGCCTGTTCTTCCTCCCATGCCTGGTGAGTGCAAGGCTGGCGTGACTTCACCTCAGTGCAGGAAAACACTGCAAAAACTTGTCCTTCAGGAAAGAAAATTGCTTCATGCCTCTATCCAGACCACTTACTGTCTCTGTCACATTCTGGACCTAAAAGATCAGTTCTTTCATAGATCTAAAGTTTGTTGGTATTTTTAATATGCATGACAATGCCCAAAGAGATTGTAAGAGAATCTGGGACAGGATTATGTTTCCTTCACCAAACAGCATCAACATGATGCCAGACATCCAGGCAGTGCCTCTAACTCGCAAGGCAGTCTTCCTGCCTTCCAGGCTCCAGTAACGTGGCTCCTGTGACCCAGACTTCAGGTTGCCTCTCCCTGGGGGGTTCACGGACAGGGTGACAGCTCAGTCAGTCCGTGGGTAGCTTCAACATCTTTGATTTAATTTGGTCTGCTTCCAGTTCTGGAGAGGCCAGAGAAACCATGCTGCTTGCCCTCACAGACTGGCAGAAACACAACACACACATTCTGCATAACCTCCACATCTCCAGAAAAGAGAGAGAAACCTAGACTTAGGCAATTCCTGTCTGAACGGATCTTTCCGAACCACAGATCAGGGATCTGCCAGGGGCCTGCACAGTGACTGGGTCTGAAAGTCTGGCAACCCTGAAACTGATTCATGCTTATTCCAAAATTTGGTTCTGAGCACCAGGCCTGCCTCATGGGTGTGTGACCTGTGCAGTCACACAGGGGCCCTGAGCTTGTCTGCACTTGTCTTATTGTTCTGCTGTGGCAATCCTGAACTTTTTCATAATTTCTGAACAAGGGACCCTGCATTTGCATTTCGCACTGGGTCCCACCAAGAATGTCGCCGATTCTACCAAGCACTCCAGCTCTGATCAGAGTTACTTCAAAACATCTAGTAAGTCTGGTAAGCTGTGCCAAGAGGTAGGGTGTGGTCACACAAGGGGCAAGGCGTTGGGCTCTGGTGTGGGGCTGCTCAGCCCTGGGGGCCTGGCATGGGGCACCACCACCAGCACTGGCCAAGGCACCAGAGAGCACCTCTCAAATGCATGCAGAAAGTACTGCACACTTTGGACCACTATTTTTTGGAAACTCTCCAAATCTCTCTTTGGTTATGGGCCTCATTCTCTCTCTTTCTCTCTTTCTCTGATTCATACAAAGGCTGACTTTCTCCCCATGATTTATAGAAACTTGTTTTAAAAGGTAGCACTCTATTTGCTTGTTTTCTTTTCAGCTTGAAATAAATTTGCATGAGATAAGAGGCTGCTGAAATTTGGGAGAAATCCACTTCCAGGCTATTAATTCTCCCTGGAAAGTCCAGATTCAGTCAGCTGGAGACATGGTTGGGGCAGCAAGTAGTTCCAGGTCAGATACCACCAGTCAGGATGACAGTGGGGAACATCGGGGGCTACTCCCACTCCAGCATCTATTTGGGGGCAAACTTCTCGATGATCACAGACAACAACAAACTATAGGAGTACATTCTCTAAGAAATGGCCTCGGGAAAAGTACATTCTCTAAGAAATGGCCTTGGGAAAAGTACAGTTTCTAAGAAATGGCCTTGGGAAAACTTTCCCAAGTTTTCCCAAAAGGAGCCAGAAGACAAACACATTGCTTCTTTGGATGCTTCAATCACTGCCTTGTGATCACCTGCAGGCACGTGAGGTTGAGCTTCTTATTAATGTTCTCAGACATGACAGCTAGAGACGGATGGATGCTCCCTGCTCCACAGCACACAATACACAGTTATGTATTTATTTTGTATAAAAAAATATTCCATAGCCCCCCTGCTTGTTGCTGTAGTCTATCTTAATCCCTGTGCACGGCCTCTCCTCCAGAACCTTGAAATCAGCAGGAAGCAGATATGTTTTATAGGCTATATGTCATTTAGCACAGCCTGTGCATCCTAATAGGTGTTGATATAAAGAGGCCGAAGCAATTGCCATCAAAGCTGAAAATGTGGTGCCCTTGGCTCCAGGTCTGTGCACTCTTGGGAAGGCAGAGCTGGTTGTTTGCTTTTTTAGCAAAAGGAAGAAAACGTAGCTGAGCAGATAATGGTGTATTTGGAGTGGAAGGGCAACATTAACATACTCGCTGCAAGAAGAGTAACAACACAGGCAAGATAAAGGTTTTCCTGGGGCTCAGGGGAAGACAACTATCCATGTGCACTGAAGGCCAAGAGCACCCAGCATCACCTTCTCAAACACCTGCTTCGATGAGTGCTTGCTGGTCTCCACGCTGGCCCTTTCGCCCTTGTAACTAAAATCTACCTGATCATTTTAGATCTAAGAGATATGGAATCTGTGCCTACTCATCAGCCTGGGGTAAGTGGCTGAGGCGTTTATGGACTGTGCACAGCTGCTTTAAGGCCATGAAGGTCTTTTTAGTACCGGATGATGTGAAAGTGGAGTTGAATCACACAGATCTGTCATGCAATGAACACAACCTACTAGGGCAGCTCAGATGGCTATCTCACTCACCATGTGCAAGAAAGTCATAGATTTTAGAGCAGAAAGGGAAAAGAGGGATCCTCTTGTTTGGGTCCCTCATTCCTCAGACAGAGAAATGGAGATGTCTAAAGTAGTCCAGCTGCTGCTCCGATCACTCCTAGGACAGAAGTCGAATGAGAGGAAACAGTTCTGCTCTGCATGTGCAGCAATTTCAGCCAAAAGTGGACCATTTTTCCACCAAATACTAATACGAATGCTGCCACAGACATAGAAGCTATCTGGATGGATCCCACTCGTTCAGGTCAGCTTACTTGGGCAGCATAAATCAGTCCTGATTCACCAGACCACAGCCCTGATCTCCACATATTTGGTTCCGAATGGTCTTACACACAAGAGCAATAAGCAAGATGCTGCTTTCTTCACTTTTTAGTATCAGGCCCAGAGTGCTCAGTAAATTCCCTTTCACCAAAACTGGAGGTGAAGAAAGAATTGCTGAATACTTACTAATTATTACGAGAAATCTAATGAAGAAACCTGATAGAAATTCTCTGATTGAGGTCAGTTTTCCTCTATCCCCTTTCACTATTTAGATATTTTAAGGGCCTCAAAGACTTTACTTCCAAAGGTCACATTGTGAAATTGTGTCCAAACTTACAGAGAGAAATGAGCTGGCATTCCCCAATTTCTGGTTATCAGAGAAAACCAAACTTAGTTCAAAAATCAGGAAAACAATGTCTGACCTTCTTTACAGGGTGGCTCAGTGCCAGCAATGCGGAGGAGTGCTGATTCAGAAGGCGGCGGGGCGCAGCGCGAAGGGCACAGCTTAGTGGGGACAGACCTGGGAATCCGAGGTCTCCTGCTTATTGGCTGTTAGATCTTGGGTGAGTTACTTAACCTCCTTGAGTTTTGGTTTTTCTCATCTTTAAAATAGAAATAACATCCCCTATTTCATAGGATTGCTGTGTGGATTAAAGGAGACGGTGCGTATATAAACCACCTGGAACTCAATACATATCCTGTGACGGTGAGCATGAGCTCCAGCCTGGCTCTGATGATCATTTTATATACCTTGGTCTCCTTCTCTTAATCTTCAAAATAAAGCAGTCAAAGTAAACATCACTGGGGTCCATCTCCACTCAAAGCTCTAAGAAAAAAAGACCGCTCAACTCTCTACCACTTCAGTCCATCTGATGGTCAATGAAAGAGAAATGATCTTTAAGTATACAGTATTCTAGAGTTTTCAGTGTATGTGCTCATAAAGTTATAAAATTTACATAACCCCAGGAATTCCTACTCATTTGGGTTAAATAAAAAAGCCATAATCTTCGACACTTGAAAAACCTCTCAAAACCAGCTCCACAATTTACATTCTACTACCACTGCCCAAGGACAGGGTCTTGTTATCTATAGGGAAAATGAAATGGATAAATGGTCAGGATCCCTCGGATGTTTGGAATCTTGTCAAGCGTGACCTAGCCTGTTTGATGTAAATGCTAACTGTGCACGTGCACCCAGTGTCCCTTGGTTATTGATGTAATTGCGCATGTGCACCCAGGTATTCCTGGGTGGTCTGACTTGCACCCAGGTGTTTCTAGGTTATTCAACTTAAGTATAAAGGATGAATGGCTCTTATCTACAGTGCCCCCTGCCCCAGGGAGGCTGCTACTGCTGCTGGAGGCTGTTGCTGCAAACTGTGCTGCCAGGGCCCCTGGAGTGCCCCAGGAGGTCACTGCCACTGCTGCTGGAGGCTACTGTAAGCTGCTGCTGCTGCTGCTGCTGAGGAAGCTGAGGACTGAACTCGTGTTGGAATGAACCTGTCAGCTCTAGGTCACTGCCACTGCTGCTGGAGGCTACTGTAAGCTGCTGCTGCTGCTGAGGAAGCTGAGGACTGAACTCGTGTTGGAATGAACCTGTCAGCTCTGCCAATGGGTCCCAGGATCTCTCCCAATTGCTTAGCTCACAACCTGTATGTGAGGGGTCTGTGACCCAGCCTGGCATGTGAGAGGTCTGTGACCCAGTCTGTACAACAAGTTTGAAGGGTCTGTGAGCCCTAGCCCGACATCATCTAACTTGGATATTATCTTTAATCATCTCCAAACTGGGTCCCATGGGTCCGTGATCTCCTTTCTCCAATCCCCTCCCATAGCCAACAGTCATCTTCTCCACACACTGAACTGACTGTACTCACACTGTCACTGACTTCTAACGGCCTTGGTGATGCCAAACTCAGGAGCGTGCCTCCCTTACCCTGTGTTCCAACCACTCACATCCCAACTCAGATGTCCCCTCCCTCCTCCATCAGAGGTCTACTCTGATCCCTCAACCTGAAATAATCACTTAGTTGTGACCTTCCACGGCAGTCCATCTACGTGTCTGCAAGTGTCTGATAGCACTGATCATTCTTTTTTTTTTTTTTTTTTTTACCGGTAAGGGGATCGCAACCCTCAGCTCTGTGTCATCTGCCCCACACTCAGCCAGTGAGTGCACCGGCCGATCATTCTTTCTTTTTTGCCTCAAGTTACACTTACCTAAATGTCTGTCTCTACAGCTGGACTGTAAGTTGCATTTTTTCCATCTTTGGTTCTTAGCCTCTTGAGATTGTTAAGCCATGCATGTACAATAGTAGGTAGTCTACAACGTCTTACTGAATTATTTACTTAATTGGTTTCAGCAGGCCCCTAATCAAATACATGCTTGAAGAGAAGAAGCAGGGCAATTCATTATCGCAATGTCTTTGATTAGTCCGCTATCACCTTGGAGAGTGCAGGGAGCTGGAGACAAGCCCGTGAGATTTTGGACTTGATGCTGGTATAGTTTTGATGGGAGCAGAGATCAGGGAAGAGTGCTGGCTATATCTGCACCCAGAGAACGTGGGCAGGGCACAGCTATTTTCTATCTGCTCTTCCCTCTCTCTGTCCTCTTTCTCTTACTACCTCCTCCTTCCTCTCATCTCCAATTTCAATTCATTCATTCAGTAAATATTGAGTGAGTGCTTACTGCATGCTAGGTTCTGTTCTGACACTAAGAATACAGCAGCTAGCAAAATGAAGGCCCTGGCTTACACTCTAGGGCAGTGCATCTCAAACTCTAATGTTATACGGATCAACTGGGGAGTCCTGCCAGAGAGCAGAATTGGACTCAGGAGGTCTGCGGTGGGGCCAACAACCTGCATTTCACACAAGCTCACGGGTGGTGTTGATGCTGCCAGTCCACACTCTCTAGTAGGGTTCTAGCCTAGAGCACTTATTCTCAATCTTGGCTGCACAGAGGAATCACCTGGGAGCTTTATAAAATACTGATGCCTGGCTTTCTTCCCCAGAGTTTCTGATTTAAATGTTCTGGAGTGCAGTGTAGCATAAGGATTTTTAAAAGCTCCGGTGGTGATTCTAATGAACATCCAATGTTGAGAACCACTGTTCGAGTGGGAGAGTGTAGACAGAAAATAAATACATATTCCAGGTAAGTACTATGAAGAAAAACAAAGCAAGGTAAGTGCAACGGAAAGTAAGAGTGTGTGTTACTTCATAGATGAGGTGGTCAGGGACAGCCCTCTGCAAGGATGACATTTGAGCAGATACCTGAAAGAAGTTCAGGAACAAGCCATGCAGTTCTCTGAGTTCTATGGAGTAGAAACAGCACATGCAAAGGCCCCGAGGTAGGAATGTGCTTGGCGTGTCTGAGAAAGAGCAAAGGAGAGAAACAGGCAAGAAGAACATTCACTAGGAAACTTTTTGCAAACGATGGCTTATAGTCACAGTAATCTAATAAGTAATCTAATCTTAATGGGAAGCCTAGGTGCACAAGCCTGAAGCAGTGCCACATGAATCATGATTTAAACCTAAACCATACTCTGAGATGGGCAACTACCAAACATTTGGGAGCGAGGGGAACGCACACGTGTAAGTTAGGTCCCATGAACTGTATCAAATATATACCATTATCCCTATTTTAAAGACAAGTGATCAGAGGCTCGCTGAGGCATATTCACGTGTACATGGTCATAAAAGAGCTAGATGAACTTCCGTCTGACTGACTTCAAGGTCTGTTCTCTTCCCACCACAGATGAATCACCCACCTTATTCTCATCCACACCCATCTCAGGCAGTGGGCTGGAGACAAAGGCTAGATATCAGAGACAGGAAGAAATGGGTAAACGTGGGGGGAGAGAAGAAAGGAGAGAAAGGAGGGAAATGAGGCAAAGGAGTTAGAGACAGAGAAAAGATGGAGACGCTGCAGAGCAGCTGGCTCCTCTGTCCCTGCCTCCTGCTCCTGACTGTTCATCTCTGATGCTCGTAAAAGCCCCAAGAGAGGATGGGATGGTTAATTTCATGTGTCAACGTGGCTAGTCATGGTACCCCAAATTTGGTCAAACACCACTCTAGATGTTGTTGTGAAGATATTTTTTAGATGAGATTAACATTTAAATCAGTAGACTTTGAGTAAAGCAGATTACTCTCCATAATGTGAGTGGGCCTCATTCAATCAGCTGAAGGCTTTAAGGTCCCCAGGGAAGAAGGAATTGAGCCTCCTGACTCCTTTGGACTCGAGAATGCAACATCCGCTCTCCCCTGGGTCTCCAGGCTGTCTCCTCCACGATGGTGTAAGCCAGTTTCTTAAAATCAATCAGTCTCTCTGTCTCCATTTGTGTGTACACACATACCTATACACACACGCACCCATCTACTGATATTAATGTAGACCTCCTATCAGTTCTGTTTCTCTGGGGAACCCTGACTCATACAGATGGGCACATGCAGTTACACATCCCTATCTCTGGGAGGTTTTTCAAGGTCACATTTCTAAGAAGGGACTGGACTGAGACTGGCACCCAAGTCCTTTACCTGACACAGGACCTCTGTTAGAGCTAGGTGAAAATGCCAAACATCTGACCACACATGGAATGTTTTTAATTATACTTTTATCCCTTAGCATGGATTAGGTGGATGAAATGGGACTAAGGCAAAGGCAAACAAAGGAATTTACTTCACTTGGTCTACAGTGGATGACATTACTGTCCTTTTGACCTCTAGGACTGGCAAAAAGTGAGACGGGAGTGGGGGGCACATTTACCAGGATTCAAACTTCTACCTGAGGATTAAACAAAATGCTTTGTTTTTATAAGGCTTCCTTGTTAGGCTAGAAAATAATGATGGGAAATTAACACAATCGCAGATACCAGGCTAAAATTTTGGGACTAAAAAACACAGAAAAAAAGGCTAGAGTTTGCTGGAGCCTTGACAAAACAAGAGACGGAAAGCAGAAAAAAAATAGAGAAAAGTGATTCAGTGATGCAACTCCACCCACGGGGGGAAGGTTGGGAAACACCATTCAGTTCTTCCTCAAAAACGTTGATCAAAATACTTTCTGGTTAAAAAATACTGATGAAGAAAGCAAGGAAATGACATATAAATCGTGACTTGAGACAAGTATTCTTCTATGTTCAGTTTCCAGTCATTAAGATGTGCCCCTGAAGGACCTGGGGATCACTGTTTTCTTGTCTGACTGACATGTGAAAATGCTTTAAGGAGAGATGTTTGGAAAGTACGGATCTTCCACAGAAAACAATGGCACACACATTCTCTTTCCTTCAAAAAGGGATCTGGGATCAGAAACAATATCTCTACGGACTAGTGTCTACATGAGAGTACAGGAGAGAGGGAATAGGGTCTATGAAGAAAAAGGAGGGGAAGTGACTTTAAAAGAGTTTCTACAGGAAATGGAATGACTTTATTCCCTCCACAACTGAGATAAAGAAAACTAACCTTGAAGCAGAGAAACTCCTAGAACTCTTGATGTGTGGCGGTCCTCTCAGTGTACTGCCATTACTCAAAATCGGAATTAACTCCATGAACAGATGCAGCTCATTCTTTGAGAATCAGTTTTGGAAACTGAGTTGTGCGGTACCGTTTCACTTTTTACTAGATGGGGAAAGAGTTAAAAACACTGAAGAAACAATAATGGGTTGAATCCGCAGAAAACCTGGAGAAATGTGGTTGGGAAAAGAAAACGAGAAAGGAGAGGTGAAACTTAAGGCCAGGCTCAATTCTCCGGGGATGCCCAGATCTCCCCAAGAACGGGCAAAGACCTTTCATGCTATTTGCCCGACTCCATCGATTCGTAGTGGTTACATTGAAGAGCAGTACTCGGATTATTTAACATTTGCTGTGGGCCTGGGAAGGAGAGGCAGTGTCAGATATTTACCAGGCCTGTCTGAAGCCTCTGCCCCTCAGGGCTAAGGTGTCCTCAGCTGAGTCAAGTGTGGAACCAACTGCCTTGTCTCAATGGGCTACACTGCAACCTCCAGGGCCTGTTTAAACAGAGTCAGGAGCAGTTTTCTTGATGTGACCTGAGGTGAGGCTCGTAACCCTTCCCGCCCCCTAACCATAAAGGCCCCTTCTCCTTGGAGCTCATGAACTGTGGCTACCAGAAGGCTTCTGTCAAAGAACCAAAGCTTTCTAGGAAGAGCAATACATTCCTACCAACGACCTCATTAGCCTGGATCAGCTCCAAAAATGCCCTCGCTGTCAACAAGCAGAGTGCCCGGCCCCAAGCAATGGGTGTCTTTTAATAATAGCAGTAGCTTACACATGTAGATACTCTCCAGTCTCTGATGTGCTGCTTTAAGAGTGTCAGGAGGAAGGGATCTGAAGTCGGACGACTTGGATTCAAATCCCATTTCTACGACTTTCTTGCCGTTTTCTCACTGCAAAGTGAGCATAATGATAGCAGCTACCACCTGGATTGTTGTGAAGATAACGTGGGATAAACAGGTCAGCACTTACATCAGTATCTGGCACCTGGTGTCTCATAATAAATACAGACCGAAGACTCCCCCTCACTGCCATGAGGCACATCAGACAGTAGCTCAGGGAAGCTGAATGTCTTTCCTAGGGACAACCAGTGCAGGACCAGGGCTCCACACAGAAGACATGGGAAGCACAGAAATGAGCGGGCACGTGTGTTAGGAAGAATGGGTACATATGTGTTGGTGTGTGGGGTGAGTATCTGAGTGATAGCCATGGAGCTTTGGGAGGGTATAGAAGTCTAAAAAGGAGAAAAGAGTACTCCAAAAAGACGGAGCTGGTATTGCTTTTACAGAAAATCCACTTTTCTCTTCCATGGCTAAGCCAGAATTTTCCAAATGCCTTCCTGGTATGTGACTAATATACTGTCAATCTCCTGACGTAAGAATGCACTGCAAATCAATTCTGTAATGCTCCCTACGTGGCATGCAGAGAGGGGTGATATGCTGCATTAGTCACACAGAGTCAACAGGATGGATCTCCTGACGTAAGAATGCACTGCAAATCAATTCTGTAATGTTCCCTACGTGGCATGCAGAGAGGGGTGATATGCTGCATTAGTCACACAGAGTCAACAGGATGCGTGTGTATATAGAGAGAAAGATTTATTTTAAGGAATTGGCTCACACACTTACGGAGACAGGCAAGCCCAAAATCTGCAGGGTGGGCCGGCAGGCTAGAGACCTAGGCAAGAGCCCATGCTGCAGTGCAAGTCCGAAGGCCAAGGCCGTCTGCTGCAGAATTCCCTCTGGCTCAGGGGAGGGCAGTCTTTCGTTCTGTTCAGGCCTTCAACTGATTGGATGAGGCCCACCCACACTATGAAGAGCAATGTGCTTACTCAAAGTCCACCAATTCAGATGTTAACCTCATCCATAAACACCTTCACAGAAACATTCAGAATAATGTCTGACCACATACCTGGGCACTGTGGCCCAGCAAAGTAGACACATAAAATTACCCATCACATATGCCCTAGAATTTTTGTCTTCACAGATCCCATATTACAGAAAATTATGAGATCTCCAAAGAAAACATACAAGTTTACAGAGACTTTCAAAAAAGAAAAAAAAAAAAGCAAGGGAATAAGACTCACAAAATACAAGACAGAGGCTAACTTGGTGGCAAGGCGGGAGGTGGAATGAGGGACACAGGAGCACACAGGTAGGACAGTAGTGATGGTAATGCTCTAGTTCTTACGCTGGGTGGGAGTTCACAGGCGTTCATGTTATCATTATGCTTTGTAACTCACATACATGCCTTCTTGTGCATATCATCAAGTATTACATATAAATGATGATAAGGGGTGGTGGTGGGGATCAAGCTAAGGCCATGTGTGTGAGTCCACCACCATGATGCAGACTCCCCTGACCACTCCTGCACAGAAATCTTTCTTTGATCATGCTGTCTGCTCCATTCATGGGCTTACTGCTAGATGACCGTTCAGTGCTTAGGTCTTGCCTTCTCAAATGGATTCTAAGGACAGTTTCTTACACATCTTTTTATTCTCCCACAGACTCTGGCTGAGCCTGTGAGTAACTCAATAAATACTCACTGATGGCTGAAAAATAAGGTGTGTGGGGGCAGGATGATAAAAATAAACTAACAGAAGAGCAGGGTTGCTTGAGGGGCACTGGGTTTCAGCTGTCTGAAAGGCCTTAACAGCTCCAAAAGCTGGCTTGTGAGATCAGACGCCAGGCAGGCCACATGTATGACTTCCGAATGTGCCTGTAATGAAACAGCACCCAGCCCACTCAGCGGTGTACAACAAAGCGGGCCCTGTGCCAACACAGGGAGGCCTGCAGAAGGGCATGCATTCAAGGCCATCAGTGATGTCCCCACTGTAAGCAGCCAGTGGAAAGCGTGGCACCTCAGCCCCAAGTCTCCTAAGACAACACACTTATGGCATCATGACACTTCTAGCTAGGTCCCCAAGCAAATTTCCAGTCTTTCAGCAGGCTTCCTACACAGTCCAGCCAATAGCTACAAAGAACGACAGGACTTCCCAACAGAGCACAGTGAGGACCACTTCCTCTGTCTTCACATCCCAGGTCTGTACCTTACTGATTTTTCTCATCCCTAAACTTGAGATGTTCCATTTGTCCCACGACTTATTCCAGTTTTGGTTAAAAGAGATCAAGGCTGTATGTGTTGGTGAGAGCTCTCTCCCATTAGAAACAAAGGTTGACCTGGTGGAAAAGCACAGCTTTTGATGTATGTTCACCACTGAGATGAGGATAACAGAATACTGGAGTGGGAACAATTTCTCTACTCACTGAACTTAGAATCAGGCTGAGAGAATCATAAATACAACTGCTAAGGGAAGAATGAATAGACTTCAGATGGCTTATAAACTGATCCCATTAAAAGGTCACCTTATGTGCTACAATATAGGAGAGAAGGCTGAGATTAAAATGATCATAGCATGTTCTAGTCCGGTCTCAGCAATTAACAGGTAAACATAGCCCTGTGAGGTGACATGTCAGGTCACTGGCAGAAGAAGAACTGGATCCAGGTATCCCTGTCCATGGCCAATGCCCTTTCCATCATGATGTACTCTAGGACACATCATTTTTGCCACTTGCCATGCATATGACTTAGAGCCTATGTAGCTGGCACTGAATCAAAGAAAGGTCCAGATTGGAATACGTAAATCTACATGAAGGAGGCTGGAGGGCAGTAACTGAGGGGAAAATAATTCTTTCCTTACACTCAGAGAAGGAAAATCATCAGAGGCCAAACCAAACTGAGAACACCCCATGGACCCACTGCTAGGGCCTATACATTGGTTCTAACCATTCCAACATTTCTCACGTTCAAAAGAAAACACTCCTGCACGATGACAGAATTCTCAACACCAGCCTGCCGTGGGAACTAGGGGAACAAGTGAGAGCATGAGCTGGATCGATGCAAATGCAGTGCGCTACTGGAATAAAAAGTCCGTGTCCAGCTCCAGCAGAGAAACCCTGCAACTCAGGTAGGGCGTGACTCCCACAGGCTTGCTCTCGCTCTCGCTGGGAGACCACCTCTAAAAGACAGGGCCTGCCAGCCACATCAATCCTGGTAATGGAAAACAAGCCCACAGCTCATGATTTCTTTATTATTTTTACCCATTTGAGAAACAGGGAAAGAGAACTTTTTCCTCCCCAACACATTTGTTTCACCTCTCTCCTCTTTACACTGCTGCTCTTCTTTAAGAGTCTGAAATTGAGCACTTTTGTGTACTTTCTGATGAGTTCCCTGAGGTTGTACTGTTGATGTCTGTGCAAGTTGGTGATTAGCATTCTGATTTCAATTCCTTCTTCAGAGTCGGCCAAAGGAGTCCAAGAAGTTGGCCGCAGCCACTCCCTGGGAACAATAGGCCCTTTCTACAAAATACAGGTTTGTCTTCCTTTTCAAATACACAGGAGTTTGTCCTCTGGCAGAGAGGTCTACCTGACTGAACAAACTGTTCACTGTGAAGCAAAGGGCTCCCCAAACAAGAAAAAACAACCTGCAGGTCATATGTCCCACAGAGGCAAGAGTTTACCCCCAATTCCATTTATGGAACTCAAAAGGTAAATTATATGCCCCATCAGAAAGCAAACAGATACAGCCATGAAAGCAACTGTCCTAGAAGTACCTGGCTCTTCACAGTCTGGGCCTCGAAGGGCGGCCAGGCCACAGAAAGCAAGCCATTCAGGACTGTCCCAGCCTTTCCACCTGACAATTTGAGAATTCCGTAGTGTTCAGTTCCTATACGACCTGTTCTTCTCTGTCCTGCTCACAAAAGACAGTCTAGTTGACCCAGCTGTTTCTCCAGCACCTAAACTGGAGGTCATTAGAAAACTCAGTGACTGTCTGGATGTGGCCTGGGTAACCCGGCAGGTAAGGACGTCCGCCCACCACAGAGGTTTGGAGTGCACTGACTCACTATTTTACTGAGGAAAAAACAAATAGGAGCCTGTAAAAGCTACAGTTCATAACATCAGGCTCTCTACTTTAAAAAAATTTTTTATTCAGGACTGGTTTGCAAGAGGCAATCTTGCAATGTGATGTAGTCAGGCTTTCCCTAGGAGCCTGTAAAAGCTACAGTTCATAACATCAGGCTCTCTACTTTAAAAAATTTTTTTATTCAGGACTGGTTTGCAAGAGGCAATCTTGCAATGTGATGTAGTCAGGCTTTCCCAGCAAAGAGATGTGGAGTCTAGTCCCTGCTCTGCCCTTGAATAAACTGGGCAATTTAACCTCTTGGTGCATCAGATGCTCCGTGTGTACAAGGACAACCCCAATGCCGCCCTGCTTTTCTCACACGGCTATTATCAGGACGGCATGAGACAGCAAAAGCAAATACTTTAAAAGCAGCTTTTACAAAAGGAAAGCATTGTCATTTGTTCCTCTCACAATGGGGCAGTGGGGCCTGAGGACGTTCAGAGCGCACAGGAACATGTGTTCCTCACCATCCCTGTGCTAAAGAGGTCTTGGCAGGGTACCTCCAAAGATGTGAAAACTACAGAAGTTTGGGGCTCCAAAAGATGGGACCTCCACCACTACTGTAGGTCTCTGAAAAGAATTCTGGAAAAGCCTGTAAGTTCAGGGGTCTTGCTTTCATTTCTCTGTGCTTCCACGATACTAAAAGCCCTTAGACACTGGCAGCCGAACTGTCTCCCAGCTGCTTTCTCATGTGAAGAGTGCACAGAGGTGGGACAGACAGGGCTAGAGCGGTCTGACTGCCCCTCATCTCCCCCCGGAATGTTCTTCTCATCATAAGGGAACTCTGTGGTTCAAGTCAAATATTTCTCTGAAAAGCTCTATCAGCATAGGATACTTCAGAAGGGAGAATTATCTGGGTGTCAGGAGGACTGTTTTTTATTTGGGAAGAGGTGCTTTTTCTTTCTTTCTTTTCGTTTTCTTCTATTTTGTTTTACCCTTTTGTTAATATGTGAATATGTTAAGTTGAGCATCCTAAGGCCTGGGACTTCATGTCCTTAAGTCACACTACAGCAGGCCAGACCAGACTAAAGCAAAATTTTTTTTTGGTTACACAGGCCAAGGAGAGTTGAACAGTCCGGAGCACAGAGGCAATTTACTGCAAAAATTGCTCCATTATCCCAATGCAGATAATCTAATCTAAAGCTGCTCAAAAAAACATCTGAAGGCCAGGGCAGAGAATATAAATAAAAGAATCAGATGCTTGAAACACACACACACACACACACACACACACCCCACATCACTAGAACCTCCAGATGATTTACAAACCAGTAAACCTCAGTTTTTAGAGGGCCTTTGGCAATTTTAGGAAAAAATTAACAAGCTTTATCCCATGGCGACCTTCATGAATTGTTTCCCAGAGCTAGTGTTTCTAGGCACTAGCCCATTTTGTCTCCCATTCCCAGCATATTCTTACCTAACGTTAACAGCAACAACAGAAAAAAAGGAATCGTGAATTCACTCCCCTACCCCCTTTTTCCACTATCCCTTCCACTTCTCTGATTTCCTTCCCTCTTTAACCCAGGACTATCGTCTCTTCTAAGGCTCATCATTCACTGATGACTCTTTGTAGCACTCTTCTCCTCTTGGCCTGCCCTCATTCATTCATTCCATCATTCATTCACTCATCCTTCATTTCTTGAGTACCTACTATGTGTCAACAGTGTGCCTGATGGTAGAAATACAGTAAAGAACTCAAAAGATGAAACCATAAAACTCCTATAAGAAAACATACGGGAAACACTTCAGGAGGTAGGACTGGGCAAAGATTTTATGAATAAGACCCCAAAAGCACAGGCAACAAAAGAAAAAATAAACAAATGGGATTGTATCAAATTAAAAAGCTTCTGCACAGCAAAGGAAACAATCAACAGAGTGAAACAACAACCTACAGAATGGGAGAAAATATTTGCAAACTATACATCCAATAGGGGATTAATATCCAGAATATATAAGGAACTCAAACAACTTAACAGTAAAAAAGCAAATAATCCAATTAAACAATGGGCAAAGGAGCTGAATAGACATTTCCCAAATGGTCAACAGGTACATGAAAAAATTCTCAACATCACTAATCATCAGGAAAATGCAAATCAAAACCATACTGAGATATCATCTCACCCCAGTTAGACTGGCTATTATCAAAAAGACAGAGTAACAAATGCTGGTGAGGATGTGGAGAAAGGGGAACTTGTCTACATTGTTGGTGGGACTATAAATTAGTGCAGCCATTGTGGAAAACAGTATGGAGGTTTCTCAACAACTAGAGATAGAAATGCCATCTGATCCAGCTATCCCACTGCTGGGTATATACCCAAAGGAATGGAGATCATCATGTCAAAGGGACACCTGCACTCCCATGTTCATCACAGCTCTATTTACAACAGCCAAGATATGGAACCAATGTAAATGTCCATTGATGGATGAGTGGATAAGAAAAACGTGGTATATCTACACAATGGAACACTACTCAGCCATAAAAAAGAATGAAATTCTGCCATTCTCAGAGACATGGATGAGCTTGGAGAAAATTAAGTGAAATAAGCCAGGCACAGAAAAAGAAATACCGCATATCCTCACTCACAAGTGGGAGGAAAGAAAGAAAGAGAAAAAGAAAAAGAGAAAGAGAGAAAGAGAGAGAAGAAAGAGAGAGAGAGAGAGAGAGAGAGAGAGAGAGAGAAAGAAAGAAAGAAAGAAAGAAGAAAGAAAGAAAGAAAGAAAGAAAGAAAGAAAGAAAGAAAGAAAGAAAGAAAGAAAGAAAGAAAAGAAAAGAAAAGAACAATCACAATAATACATTGAACTTTCAGGATGGAACAGAACAGCGGTTACTACAGGTGGGAAGGGGACGGAGGTTAGCGAGAAGCTGGTTAATAGACACACAGAATGATTATGTTTTATAATGATGAATATGCTAATTATCCTGATTTCAGCATCACATATTGTACACAGGTACTGACAGTTAACTCTGTATCCCACAAATATGTATAATCAATCATATTTCAATACAAAATAAATAAATAAAAAGACAGTGCCTGTTTTCACAGTGCTTACCTTGTAACAGTGAGACAAAATAATGAATAAACAGACAAAATATCTGCAAGTAGTAATAACTTCTACGAAAGATATAAACAAAGGTCTAAGATGAAAACTACAGAGGGATGAAGTGAAAACTCTTTGCAATGGTAAGATAGCTTTTCTTTTCTTTCTGTTTTCAAAATCTTAGAAATAACCATTTATTTTAGGTGTTCTTATACTCATAGGGCAGTCAATGACCTCTCTCTTCCTAAAGTTTCCTTCCAATCTTAAGATTGAAAGGAATTACATAAATAAGATCATTCAGTCCAAACCCACATCCAGGAAGCTTCCAGCTCAGTCCTGTCAACCTCCGAGAAGGCAACTCCTCAGCTCCCACTGGGTAGTTATAAGGCACTCTGGTAGGCTCTATGCACCATTCTAAACATCTCCAACAATTTAACACGCGTTTTCTTTCACTTAGTGCTCCTGGGAAATGAAAAATAAACTGAGCAGTTAAATGCACAGTGAAAACGCAGCCACTAGATAAAAGCCCCATAAGGGTAGAGTGTGTGTTTGAAACATTTTGGAATCATTTGCCTTGGCTTGCCCATAAATATTCTTTTGATATTTTTATATTGAAGATGATAGAGTCAGCCCATTTTAATCCCCAAATATCTCTGACCTTTTCTTTTAAAACCCGTGCTCCAAATCTTAAATTATTTTTATCACACTTCTCTTGATTTTCTATATTTATACACATTCTTTTAAAGTAGTAATTAAAACAGGAAGAAATAATAAAGAACTGACTAATGCAAAGGTTAGCCAAAGGATTATTTTCCTTGAAACCCACATTATTTTTAGTATATTTTAGCACTTTTTCCTCAATCAACTTTAGTCAGATAATGACTCCTGAGTATTCTCTTTTGATATTTGTACCAACTAGTACTTTCCCTCTCTCTATTTGTATATTTGGGGCCCTCCTCAAATATCACTTTTAAAGGATATTGANTTCCCTCTCTCTATTTGTATATTTGGGGCCCTCCTCAAATATCACTTTTAAAGGATATTGACTTAATTCATTTTTCTAATTTTCCAGAGCAATTTCTGATACTTTACAACTTAGAATATAAACTGTATAGGCAGGGACTATGTCTTCTCCTTGTAAGCTTATTATCAAAGACCTTCAGAACAGCCAGGTTCTTTAGGGGCCAGGATACAGGTTCTAATACCTGCGCCAATGACTTTTGAGGCCAACCCAGTTTTGTTCTTCAAAGTATAAGTTTATACACTTGTATGAAAGTTTTGCTTGAGTTCTCTTGTTACCAAGATATGAGGGTAGGGTGGGGAGGCACTTTTTTTTTTTTTTTTCCTTTTTTTGTCTTTTTTCATGTCCGGCAACGGATCGCAACCC